>NC_029792.2:80871813-80948262 GCF_000816755.2 Arachis ipaensis
GGAAACATAAAAATCTACCTAATTGGCTTGCTTGTAGCTCAAGAAAGTGCATAATTCTAATGAAAACAAAAGAAAAAGACTAGTTAAACTAGGCTAGGATGACTTGTCATCAGCGTTCAGCGCCAGAACCATGCTCTGTTCTGGCGCTGAACGCCAGACAGATGCTCCTCCAGGGTGTGATTTTTCTTCTGCTGTTTTTGATTCCGTTTTCAATTTTTATATTCATTTTGTGACTCCACATGATCATGAACCTACAAAGACATATAACTAAGAAAAATATAGTTAGATAAATAAAAGTTGGGTTGCCTCCCAACAAGCGCTTCTTTAATGTCAATAGCTTGACAGTGGGCTCTCATGGAGCCTCACAGATGTTCAGAGCATTGTTGAAACTCTCCAACACCAAACTTAGAGTTTGGATATGGGAGTTCAACACCAAACTTAGAGTTTGGTTGTGGCTTCCCAACACCAAACTTAGAGTTTGACTGTGGGGGCTCTGGTTGTGAACATCAGCTCTAAGCTTGCTCAGCTTTTGAGGAGGAAAGTACTTGGCTAAGAAAGCCGTGACCAGCTTATTCCAAGAGTTTAGGCTGTCTTTGGGTTGAGAATCCAACCATAATCTGGCTCTGTATCTTACAGCAAAAGGGAAAAGCATGAGCCTGTAGACTTCAGGATCTACTCCATTAGTCTTAACAGTATCACATATCTACAAGAATTCAGTTAAGAACTGAAAAGGATCTTCAGATGGAAGTCCATGAAACTTGCAGTTCTGCTGCATTAGAGAAACTAATTGAGGTTTCAGCTCAAAGTTGTTTGCTCCAATGGCAGGAATGGAGATGTTTCTTCCATATAAATTGGAATTAGGTGCAGTAAAGTCACCAAGCATCTTCCTTACATTATTATTATTTTCGGCTGCCATCTCCTCTTCCTGTTCAAAAATTTCTAAAAGGTTATTTCTGGATTGTTGCAATTTAGCTTCTCTTAATTTTCTCTTTAGAGTCCTTTCAGGTTCCAGATCTGCTTCAACAAGAATATTCTTGTCCTTGCTCCTGCTCATATGACAAAGAAGAGGGCACAGAAAAAATAA
Source organism: Arachis ipaensis (assembly GCF_000816755.2). NCBI lineage: Eukaryota > Viridiplantae > Streptophyta > Magnoliopsida > Fabales > Fabaceae > Arachis > Arachis ipaensis. The sequence continues at coordinate 80,872,898 of NC_029792.2, forward strand.
TAATAATAATAGAGATACTTTATACCACAGTATAGGGATCTCTGTGTGAGTAGAAGAAGAGGGGGAGACAAAGAATGTAATATAATGGAAGAAACACAACTGTGAGGAGGGTTGAGATGTGAGATGAGATGTTAGTAGATGAATAAATAAATAGAATAAGATGGGAGAGGAGGAATTTTCGAAAATAATTTTTGAAAAAGAGTTAGTGATTTTTGAAAATAGTTTTTGAAAAATGTTAGTAATTTTCGAAAATTAAGATTTAAAAATTAAAAATTAAAATAATTAATAAATTAAAAAGAAATTTTGAAAAAGGGGGAAGATATTTTCGAAAATGAGAGAGAGAGAGTTAGTTAGGTAGTTTTGAAAAAGTTAAGAAACAAACAAAAAGTTAGTTAGTTAGTTGAAACAAATTTTGAAAACCAATTTTGAAAAGATAAGTAGTTAGGAAGTTAGAGAAGATATTTTGAAATCAAATTTTTGAAAAAGATAAGATATTTTTGAAAAGATATGATTGAAATTAGTTTTGAAAAAGATTTGATTTTTAAAATCACAATTAATGACTTGATTCATAAGAAATCACTAATACAATAGTGAAAGGTCCTATTTATAATAAACTAGCTACTAGGGTTTACATGAGTAAGTAATTGATGCATAAATCCACTTCCGGGGCCTACTTGGTGTGTGTTTGGGCTGAGCTTGAGTGTTGCACGTGTAGAGGTCCTTCTTGGAGTTGAACGCCAGTTTTTGTGCCAGTTTGGGCGTTCAACTCTGGTTTTGGCTCCTTTTCTGGCGCTGGACGCCAGATTTGGGTAGAAAGCTGGCGTTGAACGCCAGTTTACGTCGTCTATGCTTGGCCAAAGTATGGACTATTATATATTTCTGGAAAGCCCTAGATGTCTACTTTCCAACGCAATTGGAAGCGCACCATTTCGAGTTCTGTAGCTCCAGAAAATCCACTTTGAGTGCAGGGAGGTCAGAATCCAACAGCATCAGCAGTCCTTCTTCAACCTCTGAATCTGATTTTTGCTCAAGTCCCTCAATTTCAGCCAGAAAATATCTGAAATCACAGAAAAACACACAAACTCATAGTAAAGTCCAGAAATGTGAATTTAACATAAAAACTAATGAAAACATCCCTAAAAGTAACTAGATTCTACTAAAAACATATTAAAAACAATGTCAAAAAGCGTATAAATTATCCGCTCATCAGATACATTCACATACATTGATATTAGGATTACTTTTAGTTTGAGATCTGAATCTAGATTCGCTTTACATTGATAGTTTATGCTTTTGCTTTGGATTTTGGATGTTGAAGAGTCATCACCTCCGTTGAAGTTACTACTTTAGTTTGTTTCCTTATTCCTTTACTCTTTTCAGTTGATCATTGACCCTATTCAGATAAGTATGTTGCATTTTGAATTTATTAATATATAGAGTTACTTTTGCTTTTAATTAATTTTAAATCTCTATTTTATTTTATTTTTTAATTATGTCTTCTTATATTTTTATGAGTATTCAATCCATGTCAATGGAGTAGTTTTTCTACTTGACATGGGGGTTGATTAAGAGGAGACACTTGAGTTGGAATGCTCAAGTGCTTAGTTAAATTGGATGTTGTTGGCTAATTCTGTATCTACTAACGCTAGACCTTCCCAAGGGAGAGGACTAGGATTTGCGGATAAGAGTTAGCTCAATCACTTGACTTTCCTTTATTTAGTAAGGGTTAACTAAGTGAAAACAACAACTTCTTTACACTACACTTGAGAAGATTCCAACAAGGATAGAACTTCCAATTAATCAATTTCCCAGTGAAGGCTTTTTATTTAGAATATCAATAATTATTCTTAGTTTATTTGTATTGCCTTAATTTACAATTATTTTAATTACTCATTATCCAACTCAAACTTTCTGGAAAATTTCTGATTAATGAATTAGAACTCTTTTCTGTAACTCGTTGGGAGACGACTTGGGACTCATACTCCCAGTATTTTTAATTCTAATTTTTGTGACAACCCTTTTTAAATTGAGAAGCGGGTTTTAGCTGGTTAAGAACTGTACTTGCAACGCATTTTGTTTATTAATTTCTTAACTGGTCAATTTCCGTGCCCATCAATTTTTGGCATCGTTGCCAGGAAATTACAAACGTGTGCCTTATTATTAGTTATTGTAAATATTTTATTTTTGTTTTTAATTTATTAGTTACTATGAGTTCTCACCCCTGTCGCTTTGAGTTTGGTCCTAATGTTGTTGAAAGGAATGGAAGCTATAAAAGAAACATGCATCAAGGTCGAAACAATTATAGATGGAAGGAGCCACGAGGATCTGATCAACCCTTTCGGCAACAACACCTTCCAAGATACCATGGACAACGACCATTCTACAATGCATGCCAAGACAATAGTTATGGTGGACCCCTTCGTGACAAACCACCTCCACCAAATTACTATGGTCAAGAGCCATTCTGAGGTGCGTACGAAGATGATAGATATAGTGGAGCCCCTTGTAGTTACCAACAAGCTCCATCATATGCCAATGAACCACCTCCCCAACACACCTTTGAACCACCATACTCACAAGCCCCATTACACCGTTCACCTCCATATGACCCTAACCCATATCCACCCCAACCTCCACTGGATGACAACACCCTTGGTGTTATTCACCAAGGGCAAACAGAGCTTCATACCATACTTGCCTTTATCACTAGTCTCACCTCTACTCTTCAAGCACTTATATCCCGTATGGACCAATCCTCTACCTCGAATACTCAGCTCTCAAGCTCTGGTGCACCACCACCCTCTATGGAAGAACATACATGCCCACCAATCCAAGAGCAAGATGATACTAACTATGAGATTGACATGGAGCAAGAAAGAAGGGATCGTCTTAGGGACGCAATGGATTGGCTTCACACAGCCATATTTCAAGAGAAGCAAGAGGAGACCCAAAAGGTAGAGATAGTAGAGACCCTTGAGAAAAGTTGTCATGAAGTGGAAGACATCAAGGAGGAGTTTGATTTTGTACTAGAACAACTGGAGGAAGCCGTAATTATTGAAGAGGAAGAAGTAGTTGAAGACTTAGGAAATGCTGAACCTCCATGGGAAAGTCAAGTCCTAGAGCCTCCTTCCAAGACGTATGAAATTGATGTTGATGAGGGTGTACAACCTCCAAGGCATATCATGGTTGAAGACTTTGAAGGGGATGATCAAGAGATGGATTCAATCATTGATGAATTCTTATCTACATTTGAATCCTCTCCTATTGGACTTGACATGGAGATTAAAGAAGAAGAAGCACAACCTTCCATGCCCTTGGTGAACAGTGAAGAAGAGATCGAATTGGAAGAAAGCTACCAAGAGGAAGAGGTTGAAATTGAAGAAGCTTGCAAAGAGGTTGAAGTTGTCAAAGAAGAGCACAAGGGAGTCGAGCTTGAAATCACCTTGCCAAAGTTGTTGGAGACTTCTCCGCCTAAGTCACCATCATCCTTCACAACATTCAAGTGGGTAAAATTCATATCCCTTAGCTTTCTCATCCCACTTGAATATGGTTTACTTGAGACAGATGGTCAACTTAGAGCTCTTTGTGGCATTAAGAGTAACAGAGAAATGGTTAGAAGTAGGAGTTGCCCTGCAAGGTTCAATACGGTTGCACATTCCAAGTTGAAGTGCAAGGATTGGTGTAGAGCTTGATTGAATGGGTCTAGGAAGTCGTTTCGGTACTTCAGTGAGAATTCAGATTGCTTACCACCCGGATGGAATCATGATGATCCACTTGAAGACAGTTGTAGAATCAAGATTTGGGATCCAGGAATATATGAGGATCAAATTTGGGAGCTCAAAGCTTGTGAAGAACTCCATCAAAGCATGAGAAATTTACTTGCTATTAATAGAGCTTATTGGAAGTCAAAGCATTGGTGGAAGTTTCAAGGCGAGTTCAAGCACAAGCCACCATGACAAGGAGCTCACCAAATGTCCAACTTAAGGACTCTAACTAAAAGTGCTAGGTGGGAGACAACCCACCATGGTATGATCGTTTCTTTTCAGTCTTAGTTTTAATTTATTTTATTTTATTCTACTTTATGTTTATTAGTGTCATTCATAACATTTGCATCAGCATCTTCATTTTGCATTCTACATAAAAAAAATGCACGCGACGCGAAAGAAAATTGAAGAAAAGAAAATTGAACAGAAAGTCACGTGAAAGCGTGGCTGGAGGCTTGCCTTAGGCACAAATATGCCAATGCGACCGCGTCGCTGATGCCTCCGCGTCATTTTGAAAAATAGCCTTCCCACGCATCCGTGTCACCCACGCGAACGCGTGGACCAAAAAAAATCGACGTTAAAGAGGTATATGGCAGAGAGTTATGATGGAGTTGGGCTGGAATGGTGCTGGAAGCACTAGCCCTACCACGCGACCGCGTGCCCCACGCGGCCGCGTCGTTTTCAAAATATGGCCATTCACGCGTACGCGAGGCTACACTCGCGCCAATAGTACAAATCAGGCCACGCGATCGCATGACCCACGCGTCCGCGTCACCTGAAGATTATCACACACCACGCGATCGTGTGACCCACGCGTCCACGTCACATGCGACGCACAGCTTATCCAGATCAACGCCTAATATCTTATAGTTTCTTCCCCAAATCCAAATCTTTTCTTTCCCTCCTTATTTCTTTCTTCTTCCTTCTTTTTTCTTTATTCTTTTTTACCTTCTTATTCTTTCTTCTTTCTTTCTTCTTCATCTCTTTCATTCTATTTTTCCTATTGCATTTACATACTTTCATTCATTGCATTTTAATTTTGTACATATTTTTATTTATTAATTTTTCATTGGTGTTAAATTTTCTTATTCAACTATTGCATCTTTTCTTGAATTATTCCGGTGCTTCATGACTTGTTTTATTCTGATTGGGTATTATTATTCATAAGTCAATGCTATTCTTTTATGATACTTGCATTCCATTTGCATTGATATGTACTTATATTATCTTGCGTTACCCACTCCCTCTCCTCCCCTTTGTTGCAAATTTTGCACCACTGGTATGCCATGTGCTTCTATTATTTTCTCACTTGCATGTTGTAGCTACCATGTAATTGAGACCCCCATTATTTGGCATTAACCCACCCAGACTTTATTTATTTTTTTATCTTTATTTCTGGGTTACTTTTTCTTCTTTTTCCTCTTTTTTCAGGATGGCCACCAAGGAAGGGAAATAGAAAAATTCTATATGGGGCAACAGAAAAGTCCATCTGCACAATCTCTAGAGAAAAGCATCAATTGGAGCAGCCCGTCCACTTGCACATCTTAGCATGCACCGAGGACGGTGCAATCTTTAAGTGTGGGGAGGTCGATACCGATCTCCATGGGTTAGTTATTTTCTTCTAAACACCAATATTTTATTTTCTTTGATTGTTCATTGTTGCCTTTGCATGTTTGATTGCATATTTTTTTATTTTGTGCATATTTTACCACTTGGTTAAAGTGATATTTTCTTTTTCAAGAAAATTTTTATAACATTTCACTAATTTGATTTAAACTTTTTGAAAAACTTGTTTGAAGAAATATTATACTGGAACATGGTTTAGAGCTCGAACACACAAAACCAGTGAGATTTTGAGCCTAATTGAATTGGTTGCATTTTATCAACCAATATTTTATTTTTTTGGTGTGTGTTGTTCTCTCTAAAATTGTGATCTTTGTCTTGTTTAATTCTATATTTCCATGGTTTGATGTATGCATGCACTTATATGATTTAGGCCTTTGTTTCATTAAGCTTACATACGCATATGGCCTTACCCTTTCATTATCCTTTGCAAACCAATGTTGAGCCTATTTTACCCCTTTGTTCTTTATTTTAGCACATCATTAACTCTAAGCAGAAAACAATAATATCTTTAATTTGAATCCTTGGTTAGCTTAGACTAGTGACAGTGCTCATGAATTAAGTGTGGAGAAAGTGGGTTTAGAAACGTTTGGTTTTGGAAATTAAGTATGTTAAACTTCTTCATGAAAATGTGAAAGAAATGTTTAGGACATATTCATGCATTCAATAATTTAATCATATGCATTGAGAAAAATAAAAGAAAAAAAATGAAATATAAAAATAAGAAAAAAAATAAAAAAATATTAAAAAAAAGGAGAAAAAGAAAAGAAAAAGAGCAAATAAGTAAAAGGGGACAAAATGCCCCAAAGTAAATGGTGAAAGCAATTCATATGTACTGTACTCGAAATTAGGATGCATGAATATGTGGAAAACATGATTAATGGATAGTTAGGTTTTGTATTTTGATTACATGGATTGTCTAAAGTTAGGTGAAAAGTTTAAGTTAATTAAGGATTCAGATTTTAGTCCACTTGACCAAATACAATCCTAATTTGACCCTAACCCCATTACAACCCTTAAAAGACCTCTTGATATGTGTATCTGTGCATTAATTATTTGTTGATTGTTAGATGAAGAGCAAGCCTTAGAAAGCAAGATTAGTAGAGAATTGAGAGAATCGAACCTCAAACACTTGAGCGATTAGAGTGTATACACTTCTGGTGAGGGTTCGATGCTCGATTCCTTGTTCCCGGCTTTCATGAGCTATTTTCTTCTTGCAAGTCTATTTGTACTTCATTTTTATGATTTGAATTAGTGAAATCCAGTTCATATTTATTCTTGAAAGATTTTTTTACTTTTAACCAAGTAGGTAAAAGCATTTGCATTTAGTTGCATTCATATAGATAGGTTGCATTTCATAAGTTTTACCATTCCTCTTCACTCTCTTATAGTTTCTCTTGAGCTTAGCATGAGGACATGCTAATGTTTAAGTGTGGAGAGATTGATAAACCACTATTTTATGGTTTATCTTATGCTCAATTGAGTGGATTTTATCAATCTTTCTTACACTTATTCATACTAATTGCATGGTTTTACATTTTCCTTCCTAATCCTGTGATATAATTGAGAACATGTTTCCTAGGCCTTTAAACTGTCAATTTTAATTATTCTTTATTACCATTCGATGTCGTGATATATGTGTTAAGTGATTTCAGGGTTTACAGGGCAGGAATGGCTTAGAGGATGGAAAGGAAGCATGCAAAAGTGGAAGGAATACAAGAAACTGAAGGAACTGCTAAAGCTGTCCAGCCTGACCTCTTGGTACTAAATCGACCATAACTTGAGCTACAGAGGTCCAAATGATACAGTTCTAGTTGAGTTGCAAAGCTAACGTCCGAGGCTTCGCAATGATACATAATTTGCCATAGCTGCCCCGAATCCAGGCAATGCAAACTCGTGAATCACGCAGACGATTGACCTGACAAAAACCCAATCCACGCTAACGCGTGGACGACGCTTCCGCGTTACTTTGCAGCGACCTGTATGTACCAAAAATCACTGGGGGCAATTTTTAACCCAGTTTTAGCCCAAAAAACACAAATTAGAGGCTATAAAGTGGGGGAATGCATCCATTCATTCATACAACAGAATACAACTTTCATATACATAATTTTAGGTTTAGATGTAGCTTTTAGAGAGAGAGGCTCTCTCCTCTCTCTTAGGATTTAGGATTAGGATTAGGATTTAGGATTTCTATTATGATTAGGCTACTTCTCTTCATTCCAGGTTCAATGTTCCTTTAATTAATGTTTCTCTTCTACTTTTATTTATTCTAATGTTTTTACTTGTATTTGACTTATGTTGCCAAATTGGCTTATGAACCTTCTCATGTTAGATTTGAATATTCTATTTAATGCATATTGAGGTATTTCAGATTTAAGATTACTTTCTTCAAATTTATGTTATTAATACTTTTAATTTAATTTAGATTTTTCTCCTTTTGGTTTTGGTTAAGTAACTGGTAACACTTGAGTTATCAAACTCAGCAGTTGATTGAAAATTGGGATTGCTGATTGATTTGGATCGCTCTAAAGCTAGTCTTTCCACAGGAGTTGGCTAGGACTTGAGGATCAAATTGATTGGTCCACTTGAATTTTCTTTATTTAGTAAGGGTTAACTAAGTGGGAGCAATAACAATTCTTATCACACCTGATAAGGATAACTAGGATGGGATTTCCAGTTCTTATACCTTGCCAAGAGTTTTCTTTATAATTATTAATTTATTTTTCTTGCCATTTAATTTACTTGTTCCCTATTTCAAAAACCCAAAATTCTACCTTTTCCATAACCAATAATAAATCATACTTCCCTGCAATTCCTTGAGAAGACGACCCAAGGTTTAAATACTTCGGTTATCAATTTTATTGGGTTTGCTTAAGTGACAAACAAATTTTTGTACAAAAGTATTCTTAGCTGGTTTAGAAACTATACTTACAACGTGATTATTTTTATAAAATTCTTTACTAGCAAAAATCCGTTCGTCAGCTTTCAAGGATTTTGCTTTTCATCTAACAATCAACAAATAAGTGATGCATGAATGCAATTATCATGAGGACTTCATATGGTTGTAATGGGGCTAGGGTAAAGGTGGGATAGATATGGCTAAGTGGACTAAAATGGTTGAATCCTTGATTAGTTTAAGTCATCCACATCAACCTTTATCAACCAAATCAAAACAAAATGCAATCCTAACCTTCCGTCAATTCTTTTCACTAGCACTCATGTATGCTTTTCTCATAAACATCCCATATGCAATTCTTTATTCATTTGTTTACTATTTTGGGTGACTTTGCGCCATTTTTATGATGAAGGGATTTTTTTTTAATTAAAGACAATGCATATGGTTCAATAGCTCATACATGAATGCATCCATTTTCTAAAGTTTTCAATGAATACCCAAAATCAGACAATTTCATTTGCTACCAATGTTTTCCAAAATTCCCCCACACTTAAATGAAACACACTTCTCAACCTAAGCTAATCAAGGATACAATCCAAGGTAAATCATGGTTTTCCGCTTAAGGTTGTGATGTGCTAATATCAAGAACAATGGGGTAAATAAAGCTCAAAAGGTGTTAACAATGGTAGATGCAAGGGTAAGACTATATGGGTAAAGTAAGCTTTTATCAAAGATGGCCTCAATCATGCTCAATGCAATTCAACACATCAATCATTGGAAATAAAGAATTAAGCAAAACCAAGATTACAATCAGAGAAGAGATATATCACACAATGAACAAAATTAGTGGTTAAAATATGTAACCACTCAATATAGCCCAAAACTCACAAGGTAATTGTTCTTTACTCTTCTATGTTCCAAAAAGAAATCATTCAAGCAAGTTTGTAAACAGTTTTCTCAATCAATTCAATAGTATGCCCTTGACAAAATTCTTGAAAATCCTTGTTGTTTTTCACCAAAATTTTATTTTCTATATGTATGTATGATGTGATGGATGCAAAATTTTTCAAAATTTCCTAGTTCTTTTCCTAATTTTCAACAAGTAAAAAGTAACATGAACAATTAGAATCAAGAAAAACTAGGCATAAGCTATTCACATCATCCAATCACAATCCATAGAAGTGTTTAGGAGAGAATGTTTACACCCACAAATAGAAGATCCTCCCCCACACTTAAGTCAGGCACTGTCTTCCATGCCAAAGGAATCAATCGGGGGGAATCATCCATGAGACGCTCCACCGCCTGGCGGTGGTGGGTGGTGATGACGCTGGTAGACAATGATGGTGCTGGATGGCTGTGTGGTGGTCTCAACTCGATGCTCCTCAAGTGTGTGGCCAGCTGGCTCTGATGCTGTCACAGTTCTCTGCTCGGCTACAGCTGCCGGCTCCTCAACTTGTAGTTCCTTGGCTCTATGCTCCTCAGCTCTCGGCTCCTCAGGTCTCCACTCAGGGTGGTCGACTGCCTAGCCAGCTTCAGCTGCTGGCTCCTCAGATGCGAGCTCCTCGGCCTCAGGCTCTGGTGTAACTGGAGGAGGTGGCCCATGGTCTCTACCCTCAAACTTTGCCACTATCCACTGGAAATGGTGAGTATTGCGGTGCTTGGATCGGTGGATGGCCTGAAGGAGCTCCCGGCATAACTCATATGGTATCTGGGGTCTAGGTGTGGGTGCGGGTGCTGAAGATTCTGCTGCTGCTGATGTGGGCTCAGTAGTCTTCCTCTTCTTCTGAGGCAGCCCGTCATAATCATTGTATGGCAGAAATGGCTGCTTACTGATATAGACAGAAATGGCTGCTTATTGCTTACAGAAATGGCGTCTTTCTACACCAGATAGAGCTGCTAATCTGGTGATCAATGATGAAAAGGGAATATTGAATTTCTACTGTTGGTTCACCTTCATCATCGACTCTTTGATAAGGGGAAGAACAGAGATCCTCTTCCCCTCCAGAATAGCCCATAGCAAAACTGCCACACAGATTCAGATAGTCGGCAATGATCTGCTGCCAGATCTTTGCCTCCGGGTTGAGGTTAGTGCATGCAATGCTCAATAGGACTGGCTGCTCTCCCTTGTTGTATTCCCATCTGGCCTCAGCCTGGCCAATCTTTTCCAGGACCGTATCCAAAGAAATCTTGCCCATTATCACGTCTTTCATTATTTGAGTGTAAGCGTCCCGAGCCGGAGGAATATGTGGAATATCCAAGAGGGCCTCTAAAGCAGTATTAGAGGTGTCTAAGGTGACACCTCTTAGAAAAATGGTTTGGTCATCTCTCTTTAGGAAAATTGCATAAAATTCTTTGACCTGGTGTTCATTTACCTCCACCGGGTCGAATTTTACGAATTCCCAATGATAAGAATTTATTCGGTAAAGAATCTGGTCCGTATATTTCTCAGGCAGGTTAAGCTTCCTCTCATAATGAAAGGCACGCTTTTATAGCTTCTTATACTGTTCCTGGGCTTCAGCATTGAGAAAAGTATTTGGATGGTCACTGGGAGGCACGGGAAGAGGACGAGCCAAAGGATTGGCTTTCTCCTTCCCTTTTCGGGACATCCTGAAAAAGATAAAAACAGAATACACTTCAGGAGAAGCAGATAGAAAATGATAGAAGGAAGAAGGAAACAGTTAAACAATTTAATTAAGAGCCAGTCAGATAAACAAACACTCAATCATTGGAAAACATGTATAAAACAGTTAAATGTTCAAAAGGAATGTGTTTTCCCATGATCAGGCAACCTAAGTGACAAATCAATGAGTAAACCACGAAAGGCAATAATCAAAGAAAAGGTAAAAGCATGCACTTATTCATGTTAAAAAGATTACAAATAATCACATGTACATAACTTCTCATCCAGAGCAATACTCCATTGAGAAATAGATTGCATTGCTCAAAAACGTAAAGGAACAAGTGGCTATGTACATGGCTTTGATGTTAAAAACACATGAATAAGCAATTGATCAATTCACGGAGAAAGCAATGTATGTACTGCTGCCAATGACACCAAACAAATTTCAAAATTGGAAGTTTAATGCTAGTTTGGTGTCTGAGCAGAAAGGGATGGGCAGTCAGCACATAATGCAGTAACTCAGCATGCTATGCACTTACAAAGGTATCAAACAGAATGAATATGAGCTCTGAATACCAAGCAGGTGGAGAATTTCAAAATGTAGTTTGATGTTTCAGAAGAAATGGACCAGTAAGTGCACAGGTATCAATGCATCAAGTGGAGTGTAATATGCACAGGGACAATGAACACCAACAGAAGGGACAAAACTAAAAATTCTAGGTTCAAATGGGTGTTCAAGCAGAAATACAGATTACATAAACAATTCCATCTCAGTCAGCATTTAGGATCAGCAGAGAATTGCACAAGTATGGAGTAATAATGTAAAATGGAAGAAAATGCAAAATCTATGTTGATCAGACACAGAAGTTGAATAAAAAATTCCATTCAGGCATTTAATCAGGCATGTCATGTGCAGAAATTAGCAAGCAGCATTCACAGCTCAAGCAAGAACAGCAACATCATCCAGTCCATAAAACAATCCAAAATACTCAGCCAGCATCACATATATTCAATCCGAAACCAGAAGTTATCTAACCTATAACCACCTAGCAACTAGAACAGAATTAAAAAGCATAATTAAAAAGAAGCAGTAAAAATGAAGTGGAAAGGAAATGAAACAGGGCAGGGAAACAGGGGTTAAAACCTATAATGCAGAAGGAAGAAAGGAAGCAGCTAAAGAGGGGAAGGTGGTGCATGTCGCGGCGACACAGAAGTTCGCTGTTGTTTATGGCTGGTCGCCGGACTGAAGGTGTGCGGCCTAGGGCTCTGGCGCGGTGGCAGGGACAGGGAAGAGAGAGAAAGAAATGTAGAAGAGGGAGAAGAAAGGAAGAGGAAGAGAGAGAGAGGGGCGACGGTGACGTGGTAGTCGCCCGGCGGTGGCATCACGGTGGAGGAATGGGAGGGGTTGGGTGAATGTGTGTGTTCAGAGAGAAGAAAAGAAGAAGAAAGGTTGTGGTTTGGGAAGTGAAGCACACTCCCCCTTTTCGAATTAACGTTCGAAAAGGGTCCTGTGCGGACGCACACAAGGAAAAGAAAGAGGGTATGCGCGCACACCAGAAGGTGTAACGCAGCTTGTGCAGGCGCACAAGTGGGTTTTCGCTCGCACAGAAGGAGGAAAAAGGGTTGGGTTCACACGAACAGCCTATGCGTGCACTGCGGCCAGTGGGATCGCTGCAAGCTGTGAGGGCGCACAGAACTATGCGCTCGCATAAGAGGTTTTTTTTTAAAAGGGACGCGTGCGGTCGCACAGGAGGGAAAAAGAGGGGGGTGTGCACACGCACAAGCCATGCGTGTGCTACGAACAGAGGGAGTGTTAAGGGGTGTGCGTGCGCACGCTGGTGTGCGGATGCACAGGAGCTGAAAAATAGGGGAACTGTGCGGACGCACAAGGCTGTGCGCACGCACAGATCTCTGTTCCTGCAACAAAAATTTTGCCTCTAAGGCATCAATCCTGACATCCAAAACAGGTTTTCAAGTCCCAAATCATCAGAAAACTCCCAAAAACACATTATTTCACTAAAATCAACTAACAACCATCAAAATAAATCCAACCAACCAAGTAAAATATCCAATTATTCATGAAACAAAAGGTAAAAGAGAGAAAGCTAGAAGGATATTACCATGGTGGGGTGTCTCCCACCTAGCACTTTGGTTTATAGTCCTAAGTTGGACTTGGTGAGGAGATCCTTGTTAGGGCAGCTTATGCTTCCACTCATCCTTGAATCTCCAACCAAGTTTGCTATTGATTTGACCTCCAGGGTCCCAATTAGGTTGCATCAAACTCATGAGAGAATTCAAGCTAGCAACTAGGATCCTTAAGTATTGATTCATGAAATTAATGCCCGGATCCCATACTTGAGTTCCTCTATCACCATTGGTATGCTTGTGCTCTCCCCGAAATCCACTATATTGACTCTTGCAGCTTAATTGAGCTCCAAATGTTAAGTTGGTTCCTTTGACGAACATTCCGCCTCCTTGCCAATTAATATTCTTCTCTTCACCATCCACTACTCCAGGAAAGGTTCGAAGTTGACCATCCGTTTCTAAAACGGCATATTGATGTGTGCCTAGAAATCTTGTTGGAGAAGTCGCCACCCACTCAATTTGTTCTTGCACAACTATCTTCACCTCTTGGTGAATAGAATCTTCCTCAACCTCTTTTCAATCTTCTTCATCATCACTCAAGTCAAATATTGGAGGTTGTGTGAAAGTTCACATCAACATCTCCTTCCAATTCTACTAATGGAGGTCCATGAAGGTCATAAGAGGAATTACCCAAGTTCGACAAAAAATCTTGAATGATGGAATCCTCTTGATCAATTCCTACCCACTCTTCGTTTATCTCCTTTTGCACTTCATGTTGTAACTTGGCATCTTCTACTTGATTTTGCAATTCTTCGTTCACTCCACACTTTTCACTTGGTCCCACACATTCATCCACTAGAACTTCTTGCTTATGGCATGAACGCAATGAAGCTAAATGACCCAAAACTTTTGCTAAGGTAGACATAACTTGCTCTTGCTTCTTTTGGAACTCTTGTTGTACTTGAATGAGCATGAAAAGTACTTCTTGTGTGGCTTGATCCATATATGAAGATGAAAATTGAGGTGATGAAGGTTGACAATCAAGTTCATGAGGGTAAGGGATTTGATTTTGTATGTAGTGAGGGGATGGTGTGTAAGACTGGTGACTATAAAGGTAAATGTTTGGGTTCCATTGGGGTGCATTGTGGTGATGATGTGAAAAAGTCATCAAGAAAATATAAACAAAATCCTACTAAGAAAAAGCAACCAAACAACTAAAAAGAGCTATTTACACTATTGACATATTCACAACAACCAAAAGATATAACACCGTTTGCAATCTCCGGCAACGGTGCCAAATTTGACGGTGCCTAAATGCACAAGTTTGGATTTTCACTCTAAAAGTAGAAATTGTCCGTTGTAAGTATAGTCCAAACCCAACAATTGAACATCAATCAAATAATAAATTTAATACCAAGTATAAACCGAGATCAGGAGTAATTCAACCTCGGGTCGTTCTCCCTAGGAATGCAAATGAAATGTTATGCTTTCGGTTGTTAAGGGTGACAAAAGGGGGTTTTCAAGCAAGAATTAAAAGATTAAAAAAAACTAAGCAATGACCAAAATTGGAATTAATGCAAATAACGAGAAGACAAGATCAAAACTTAGTGAAAATCCTATAAAGGAAATAAAGAACCTTGACTTGGGAATGAGTATCCAAGGAGTCCTATCATCGCCATAACCATGACTATGGTAATTATGATGAGTCAATCTCACCTATTGAACCCCAACCATCGAAGAGTAAGTCAAGCAAGCATAATTGACCTTAATCCATAACTCCTAACCAACTTACCAAACTAGTTGATAAAAGGCTAGCGTCAATGGAAACAAGAGTCAACTAACTATCCAAGAATTACCACTAAATGTCGGACATTATGACTCTAGTATCCTAGGAACTCAAACCACAAGCCATGGTGGAAAAATCTACTCAAAATCTAGAGTTTGCATTTTCACAAACACCTTGTATGCATAAAAGTAAAACCTGGAAAATTGCAAAGTAAAATGGAAAACTATAACCAACAATCAACAAAACCAAACATAAACAAGCAATCAAATATAAAGGAAGCATGAAACATAAAATTCATCAATCAAAACTTCAAGAAATACAAAATTGCAATATGAACAAAGTAACTTGAACCAAAAGGAAATGAAAGTAAAAGTGCTTTAATTAAGGAGGAAATTGAGAGTACTTACAATTAAAGAAGCAGAATCCAAAATCAAAGCTTGCTAACAAATGATACAATGGAAATGGAAATTAAACCCTAAGAGAGGAATGCTACACTACTCCTACTCCTACTCCTAATTACTCCCTAAAACTATCTAAGTGAGGCCCCCTAACCTAATGCCTTCATATGGTTTCAATCCCCCTTGATATAGCACTTCCCTTTCAGCATTGGAGCTTCCAAAAGTGGGCCAAAGGCCCCCAAAATCGTGCATCACGCGTTTCTTTAATGAAATCATGTGCAGGGACCTGTGCGGACGCACAGACGTGTGCGTCCGCACACTCGGCTGAAAATTGACCTGTGCGTACGCACACTTGGAAATTCTCGCTTGTGTGCACGCACGCAAGGCTGTGCGCACGCACACTTCGCTGTGTGTGCTTTTCCTTGTTTTCTTCATGTTTTCTCCCTTGTACATGCTTTCTTCCACCTTTGCCCATCCATTCTTGCCTCCAAGGCCTGAAATCACTCACAAACCATATCACGGCATCGAATGACATAAAAGTGGAATTAAAATCACTAATCTAAGCATTAAAATGCATGTTTTCACATTTAGAATCAAATTAGGGATCAATCACAAAAGTATGCTATTTTGGAGCTTAAGTGTGAGTTCATGTGCTAGAATCCATCCAAAATTAAGTCAAAATATATCATCAAATATGGACTCATCTGTGGCATGCCACGCCTAGCCTCTAATTTGGCTTGGCGCGCCACGCCCAGCTCTTCAAGTGGCACGCCCCATGTGTTGGCATCCCTGGCGTGCCACACCTTCGAACCCAAGTGGCACGCCCAGGGTCTTCTTAAGGTTTGGTTGGCCTGGTGTGCCTTGCCTTTGAGCCCAAGTGGCACACCCAGGGTCTTCTTAAGCTTTGGTTGGCCTAGCGTGCCATGCCTTTGAGCCCAAGTGGCACGCCCAGGTTCTTCCTTCTTGTTCTTTTTCCCTGGACATTTGAACTATTGTGGCACGCCAAACACATGGCGTGCCACACCCAGCAGGTGGCATACCACGCCCATGGAGAACCTTCTTCACTTCTCTGGAAAATAGAACTGGTGTGCCACGCCCAGAGTGTGGTGTGCCACGCCCATAGTGCATGCTTCTTTACTTCTCTGGAAAATAGAAATGGCGTGCCATGCCCAGCATTCTTCCTTGCTCTAGTAGCTGGCGTGCCACGCCTTCAACCTCAAGTGGCACACCCAGCTTTACTTGGCCTTCTCTGGTGTTGGCGTGCCACGCCTGGGTCTTCAAGTGGCACACCCAAGTGAAGATGAGAGCTGGTTTGTCACGCCTTCGACGCCAAGTGGCACACCCAAGTGCTTGTACCTTCAACCTCTTCTCTGGAAACTTGTACTAGCGTGCCACACCTTGATGTTCAAGTGGCACGCCCATCTTAAGTTAACTCTATCAAGCTTGGCGTGCCATGCCTAGGTCTTCAAGTGGCACGCCCAAGTGATGGGCCAGAGCCGGCGTGCCACGCCTTCGATACCAAGTGGCATGCCCAAGTGGTTGTTCTCTTCTGGATTGATGAACTGGCGTGCCACTCCCCAAGGTTCAAGTGGCACGCCCAAGGTGTGTGATGGGCTTGGCGTGCCACGCCCCTTTTGTGGCCTTCACCATTGTTCTCTAGAAACTAATACTGGCGTGCCACGCCCAGCAGGTGGCGTGCCACGCCCTTGTTAAAAACTCAAGAATGCTTCTCTGGAAATCATTACTGGCGTGCCACGCCTTGGTTCTGACGTGCCACGCCCATGTAAAAGCTTTCAGGATCCTTTCTAGAAAACACAACTGGCGTGCCACGCCCAGCTCCTGGCGTGCAACGACCACATACTTTCATGGCGTTTGTTCAAAGTGGCACGCCAGTTTCACACACCCAGCTTTATTTTGTTATTTTCTTCCCTTTTTGTTGCTCTTTTCACCTGAAATTCAGCACAAACCCATTTCAAAGTAATGTACCAAAATATATATCAATTGATGCATGGAATTGCATTGATTATATGAGATTATGTCTCTTCTGTGGTCCTTTTTGATAGGAAAAAGGGGAAGATGTTGCAAGTCATCACTTCTCTCTCTTCTTTTTCAAAACCACCTAACTAACTCTCTCTTCTTAATTTTTGAAAAAAATGTCTCCATCTTCTCTCTCATCTTTTTCAAAACCACCTAACTAACTCTCCTCTACCTTAATTTTCAAAAATACTTCTCCTTCTTCTCTCTCTTCTTTTTCATAACTACCTTACTAACTCTTACCTCTCTTAATTTTCAAAAATTCCTCTCTCTTTTCTCTCTATTTTTTTTTCAAAATTTACATTCAAAATTTTAAAATCTTTTTAAATTATTAACCATATTTTCGAAAATTAATTAAATAAATAAAATAAAAATAAAAAAATATTATAATTTTCTTTTTCTATTTATACTTTTTCTCCTCTCATCTCTATTGATTCAACTCTACTTCCTGCCCTAGCTCTAGCTCAACTTTTTTATCTGCATTCCTTTCTTCTTTACATCTCACTTGGAGCTTCTTGCCAATTGGCACAAAAAGCTCTCATATGATTTCTCTTCTATTCTCTTTTTCTATCTTCTCCTCTTTACTCTTATCTATTATATCCAAGGTATTTAGCCTATACTTATTTCATTTACTTTTTTTTTATTTTTTTATTTTGTATCTTCTTTTTCTTTCTCTACTTCTGACTTTAAGGAGGAGCTTCTTGTCAATTGGCACAAAGAACTTTCTTCCTTTCCATATTTTTCTTGGCTTCTTGTTTATGACCAGGAACAGGGATAAAGAACCACTTTGACTCCTGATCCTGAACCTGAAAAGACTCTGAGGAGGCATTTACAACAAGCTAAATCACAACACTCCGGAAGAGACCTTTCAGAAAGTTTTGAACAAGAACTAGAGGACATGGCCGAACCACAAGAGGAGCCCAGATAGGTCCTTGGTGACTTCACCATGCCTACCTCTAACTTTTATGGCAGAAGCATTGCTGTACCTGCCATTGGAGTTAACAATTTTGAGCTTAAACCTCAGTTAGTCTCTCTTCTGCAGTAGAACTATAAATTCCATGGACTTCCAATGGAAGAACAACATCAGTTTTTAGCAGAATTTTTACAAATCTATGATACTGTAAAGACTAATAGAGTTAATCCTGAAGTCTACAAGCTTATGCTTTTTTGCTTTGCTCTAAGAGACAGAGCTAAGTTTTGGTTGGATGCCTAACCAAGAGAGAGTCTTGACTCTTGGAAAAAGCTTGTAAATGCTTTTCTGGCTAAGTTCTTTTCTCCTCAAAGGATGAGCAAGATTAGAGTGGAAGTTCAAACCTTCAGACAAAGAGAAGGTGAATCCCTCTATGAAGTTTGGAAAAGATACAAGCAGCTGATCAGGAGATATCCTCCTGACATGCTCTCAGAATGGTCCCTTATAGGCGTGTTCTATGATGGCTTGTCTGAGATATCCAAGATTTTCTTGGATAGCTTTACAGGTGGATCTCTCTACTTGAAGAAAATGCCTGCAGAAGCTAGAGAACTCATTGAGATGGTTGCAAAAAACCAATTCATGTACACCTCTGAGAGGAATCCTGTAAACCATGGAATCTCTCAAAAGAAAGGAGTTCATGAAGTTGAGACTCTGAATGCCATCCTGGCTCAAAATAAGATCTTGACCTAACAGGTCAACATGATCTCTCAACATCTCACTGGGATGCAAATTGCAGCTGGCAGTGCTCAGGAAACTTCTCTTGAAGAAGAAGCCTATGATCCTGATCAACCCACCATGGAGGAGATGAATCACGTGGGAGAAGCCTATGGAAACACTTACAACCCTTCATGGAGGTTGATGATTGCGCATCATGTTAGGTTTTTCTAGGCTTTTTCATACAAGAAATTGATGATTAATGCTTAATTATTGAGTATTTGAGTGCTTTAAGTAGTATATTGCTTTGATATTTTGATTTAATGAATTTTGTAGAAAATAATAGAAAAAGAAGCAAAAAAAGCACAAATTAAATTCAAAAGAAAAAAAGAAGAATTTTTGGCTACACTTTGAAGTTTGAGCACACTTTTGCAACCTTAGGCCACGCTTTTAAAAGTGTGGCCCATGACCCATGAAGCCTTGGCATTAGTAACATGATACATTAATGCCTTATGCATGCATTATCATGAATTAATAATTAAAGCATGCATGCATGACACTTTTATTATTAATGCCAATTGGCAATGAATGAATCATACGTTAATTAAGTAATGCATTGGCATTACTAATTAATGTAATAAAGCAAATGAAAGCATGCATGCATGATACTTTTATTATTAATAAAAAATGCTGAATGAATGAATCATACGTTAATTAAGTAATGTCATAATTAATGTAATAAAGCCAATGAAAGCATGCATGCAATATTATTAACGCCATCAACTCAGGAAGCATGCGTTAATATAATGCAAGGCGTTAATAATATTTATGCATGCAATGAGCCATTTAATTTGCTAGCATGGGGTCATTAATTAAAAGGAAGCTTAGCATAAAAATATAAAGCAAGGAGCGCTGTGTTTCTTCAAGAACGCTCCAACAAGAGCGCTACGTTCATAAAAAGAATGCTATGTTCTCCCGTTCAAGAACGCCTGCGACAAGTGGAGTTGGAAAATTCAGTTGGCGACTGATGAGCAGATAATTTATACCCTTTTTGGCATTGTTTTTACATAATTTTTAGTATGTTTTAGTTTATTTTTATTATATTTTTATTAATTTTTATTCAAAAATCACATTTCTGGACTTTACTATAAGTTTGTGTATTTTTCTGTGATTTCAGGTATTTTCTGGCTGAAATTGAGGGACCTGAGCAACAATCTGATTCAGAGGCTGAAAAAGGATTGCAGATGTTGTTGGATTCTGACCTCTTTGTACTCGAAGTGGATTTTCTAGAGCTACAAAAGCTCAATTGACGCACTTTCAATTGCGTTGGAAAGTAGACATCCTGGGCTTTCCAGCAATATATAATAGTTTATACTTTGCCTGAGAATTGATGGCCCAAACTGGCATTCAAAATCTGCCTAAAACATCTTGGCGTAAAACGCCCAAATTGGCACCAGAATTGGAGTTAAACGCCCAAACTGGCACCAAAGCTGGCGTTTAACTCCAGGAACAGCCTATGCACGAAAAAGCTTCAATGCTCAGTCCAAGCACACACCATGTGGGCCCCGAAAGTAGATTTCTGCACTATCTGCACTTAGTTACTTATTTTCTGTAAACCTGTTACTAGTTTAGTATAAATAGCACTTTTTACTATTGTATTTGAATCGCTGGACGTTTAGTCCTTAGACCTTGGACATGGAGGCTGGCCTCATGGCCATGCCTAGACTTTTCACTTATGTATTTTCTATGGTGGAGTTTCTACACCTCATAGATTAAGGTGTGGAGCTCTGCTGTTCTTCATGAATTAATGCAATTACTATTGTTTTTCCCTCAATTTACGCCTACTTCTTCTCTAAGATATTCACTTGCACTTCAACCTGATGAATGTGATGACCCGTGACACTCATCATCATTCTCACTTATGAATGCATGCCTGACAACCACTTCCGTTCTATCTGCAATAGCTTGAGTGTGTATCTCTTGGCCTCCTGGTTCATGACGCATGATTGCCTCTCCTGACAACAGAGCATTCCATTCTATGAGATCAGAGTCTTCGTGGTATAGGCTAGAACCAATGATAGAATTCTTGAGATCCGGAAAGTCTAAACCTTGTCTGTGGTATTCCGAGTAGGATCTGGGAAGGGATGACTGTGACGAGCTTCAAACTTGCGAATGTTGGGCGCAGTGACAGTGCGCAAAAAGACAATGGTCTTATTCCGACGCTAGCAGGAACCGACAGATGATTAGCCGTGCGGTGACAGCGCATATGGATTTGTTTTCATCCGAGAGGATCATACAGCTTGCCATGGAAGGAGGTAACGCATGGTTGGAAGAAGGCAGTAGGAAAGCAGAAGTTCAGAAGCAACAAAGCATCTCCAGACGCTTATCTGAAATTCCCACCAATGAATTACATAAGTATCTCTATTTTATATTCTTTTTTATTTATATTTTAATTATCAAAACCTCATAACCAATTGAATCCGCCTAACTGAGATTTACAAGGATGACCATAGCTTGTTTCAAGCCGAGAATCTCCGTGGGATCGACCCTTATTCACGTAAGGTTTATTACTTAGACGACCCAGTGTACTTGCTGGTCAGTTACATGGAATTGTGAAGAAGTCTTGAGATCACGTTCTCCCACACCAAGTTTTTGGCGCTATAGCCAGGAAATGAATAATCACGATTTCGCGTACCAGCGACGCGTATGCGTGGGTTACGCGTACGCGTCGATGTGCCAAATTGCTGAAGCACGCGCACACGTGGGTAACGCGTACGTGATGACAAGTCATCTTATGCTAGTTTTACAAGCATTTGTCATTAGTTTCATTAGGTTTTATGCACTTTATTGCACAATAAGTAACTGATTGAAGTGGATTTTCTTGATCATTTTGAATCAATCAAACATCATTTATTTTACACAAAATCATAAAGTTTATGATAGAATTAATTGATTTTATGAATGATGCAAAGATCTTGTGATTTTGGTGAGACTTTGATTGGTTGTTTGGTTGCTTGTAGGTGAAGAAATGAGAAAGAAAGGGAAGAACTAGGAAAGCATTGCAATAGTGAATGTAGCATTCACTTTGTCACCTTTTTTGTGACTTTTGAGGTTTGGAAGCAAGGCCTTGTACCATCCGTACCACTAGCTAGCACCCAAAGACTAAACGTAGCGTTCATTAGCATGTGAACGCCACGTTCACTAAAGTGAACGTTTTCGGGCTAGGAGAAAGGAAGCGCGCACCAAATTGGCACGCTTAGAAGGAATGAACGTAGCGTTCATTGTGGTCATGAAGCGCTCCACTGAAGCTTCCCAAATGCGCCCCAAATGCATGCCTTGGTAAAGTGAATGTGGCATTCACTCTCCAAACTGAACACTCCACTGGGAGTGTTACCAAGTGCATCCTGACCCATGTCATCAAGTGCCATCTTGGATCTAATTCTTCACCAACCCAAAAGCCCACTTCCAATGCTTAATGCTGAAAATAGAAAATGTATAAACAGGAGCAAATTTGATTTGAAGAGGACCTTTTGCTGATTTTTAGTTTTTCTCACTTTTGACTTTTCATTTGTTTTGAATTTGGGAATTGGGATTAGATCTAGTTTTCTTTCTGTTTGTTCTTTCTTATGCACTTCTACTTTCTGTTTTGGGTTTT
Organism: Arachis ipaensis; assembly: GCF_000816755.2. Taxonomy (NCBI): domain Eukaryota; kingdom Viridiplantae; phylum Streptophyta; class Magnoliopsida; order Fabales; family Fabaceae; genus Arachis; species Arachis ipaensis. Next base: position 80,895,386 of record NC_029792.2, read on the forward strand.
TGAATTCAAATTGAAGAATTCCATTGAAATTCTTCATCTGAGAATCATCTTCTACTTTTCTTTTGATAGTTCGAAGAATTGAAAGTTGGATCTAAACTTCCTTTTCTATTTTCATTTTCATTTCTTCTACAATTTCTTTTCTGTTTTGTCAAGGGAGTAATTGAGATCTAGATCTACTTTCTGTTCTCATTACTCTTCTTCAATTGTCAATTTTTCTTTTAAGATTTCATAATTGAGCTGAACTTTTTTGCTATTTTAATTCTTCTGCAATTTTTCATTTCTGTTTTAGTTCGTCTGCAATTCTCTTAATCTCATAGTTCTTTAGTTTACTACACTTAAATTTTCTAGTTCAATTTGAATCCCAATACCCAAATCCCTTTTATTCTTCAAGAAATTTACATCTCCCAGTAATTTAGATTCAGTAATTTAAGTTTCTTGCACTTTAAGTTTCTGTCATTTACCTTTCTTGTAATTTAAGTTTCAGCTCTTTTACTTTCTTGCTCTTTAAGTTTCTGCAATTTACTTCTTCTGCACTTTAAGATTTAGCCAAGTTTCATTCTGCACTTTTATTTTCCTGCAATTTTACTTCTGTTAATCAAGTTCCAATCAAATCATCAAATATTCGCTTAACTAAATTCATCACCTAACTAAAATTGCTCAATCCATCAATCCCTGTGGAATCGACTTCACTCTTGTGAGTTATTACTACTTGATGCAACCCAGTACACTTGCCGGTGAGTTTGTGTGGAATCATTTTTCTCTCATCAAGTTTTTGGCACCGTTGCCAGGGATTGATTTAGATTGACAATGATTAAGTAGGGTGATAATCTAGATTAAGCGTTTTCTTTTTATTTTTACTAAGCACACTAACTGTTTGAGTTTTTGTTTAAGCTAACCTTAACATCACTCTAGCAGTAGAGTAAATTGTCTCTGGTTTCTGATTTTGTGTGTATGACAGAAGCAAAGAGAGAGGTCTCCACCTCTTGTGACCATGACGAGAGAACTCTCTGAAGACTGAGAAGAGAAGCAAGAGGAAAGGGGATCATTGGTGAAGAAGAATCAGAGGAGGAGAACCAAGAGATGGAAGGGAATGGCCCTAATCCACCAGAGGGAGTGGCTAACAATGGCAAACCTCAAAGGAGAGTTCTAGCCTCCTACACCTTCCCTAATCCAAAGCACCGTGGGAGTAGCATACTTACTCCAAATGTCAATGCAAACAACTTTGAATTGAAGCCTCAACTCATCACTTTGGTGCAGAACAACTGTTCTTATGGAAGAGGCCCCTTGGAAGATCTAAACCAACACCTATCCATCTTTCTAAGGATATGTGACACAGTGAAGACCAATGGTGTGCATCCAGACATTTACAAGCTGCTGCTATTTCCATTTTCCTTGAGAGACAAAGCTGCCCAATGGTTGGAGGCATTTCCAAGAGAAAGCATCAACAGTTGGGAGGATCTAGTGAACAAGTTCCTAGCCAAGTTCTATCCTCCCCAAAGGATCATCAGACTGAAGACAAAGGTCCAAACATTCACTCAGATGGATGGAGAGTCACTGTATGATGCCTGGGAGAAATAGAAAGCCTTAATCAGGAAGTGTCCACCAGAAATGTTCAATGAATGGGATAAACTTCAAAATTTCTATGAAGGATTGACACAGAGAGCTCAAGAAACCCTTGATTATTCCGCAGGAGTTTCATTACAACTCATGAAGACAGCTGAGGAAGCTCAAAATTTGATAGATACTGTGACAAACAACCAATACTTCTATGGTCATCAAAGGCAACACCAACCAGCTCAAAGGAAAGGGTGTATTGGAGCTGCAAGGTGTGGATACCATTTTAGCTCAAAACAAAGTGATGCATCAACAGATTCAACAACAAATGGAGATGATGGCCAAGAGGATTGATGGTCTTTAAGTTGCAACAGTGAACTCAATTAATCAACCACCAGCTGGATGGGGGCAGAATGAGGAAAGCTATGAAGAGCAACAACCTGAGCAAGTCCAATATATGAGGAGTTAGACAAAATGAGTTCCATGGAGATACCTACAACTCATCTAGGAGGAACCACCCCAATTTGAGGTGGGGAGACAATCACAATTAAAACCAGCAGCCTTGGTAGAGAAATTCAAACCAAAATAATTCCAGAAACACAAACCATCAAAACACTAACCAAAACCAATACAGAAAATCACAAAATAATCTACCTCAATCCAACTACTATCCACCCAACAACCCATCCACTAACCAAAATAACTATCATCCACCCTCAACATCCCAAAATCAACTACAACCACCCCAAGAATCTCAAAGGATCTCTAACTTAGAGATAATGATGGAAAAGATGATGAAACATCAAGAGCTAACTAGTAAAAACCATGAAGCTTTACTAAGGAACTTACAAAGGAAAATTGGCCAATTGTCCAAGAAAACAGTGGCTGAAAGAGCACCCAATGCATTACCAAGTGACACCATTCCCAATCCTAAAGAAGAATGCAAAGCAATCCAATTAAGGAGTGGAAGAACCTTGGTAAATGACAGAGACACTAACAAGAGGCCAGCTGAGAGTGACATTGGCAGCAAGAAACAAGTAGAGGAAAAAGACAAGCAAGACCAAGAGAAGGCCAAGGAAGAGGAACAGCCACTAGTTTCAAAGAAGGGAAAGCAGGCTATTGAGATACATTCATAAGCACAAAAGAAAGAGGAGAAGCCATACACCCCTCCCATTCTATATCCTCAAAGGTTTAACAAGGAGCTAAAGGATCAACAGTTCCCAAAGTTTTTAGAAGTTTTTAAGAAGCTGGAGATCAACATTTCACTTGCTGAAGCTCTAGAACAAATGCCTCTATATGCAAAGTTCTTAAAGGAGCTTATCAACAAGAAGAGGAGCTGGAATGAAAAAGAAACAGTAATCTTGACCCAAGAATGCAGTGCTGTCATCTAAAGAGGTCTTCCACCAAAGCTCAAAGACCTAGGAAGCTTCATCATATCTTGCACTATAAGCAACAGAGCATTGGACAAAGCCCTCTGTGATCTAGGAGCCAGCATCAACTTGATGCCTCTCTCATTAATGAAGCAGCTTGCAATAGAGAAACTAAGGCCAACTAGAATGTCACTTTAAATGGCTGACAGATCACTCAAAATACCAAATAGAGTTGTGAAAAATTTTCTAGTGAAAGTAGGAGAATTCATATTTCCTGCTAACTTTGTCATTTTAGACATGGAGGAAGAAGGACACAACTCAATCATCTTGGGGAGGCCCTTTCTAGCTACAGAAAGGGCTATAATTGATGTAGAAAAAGGTGAAATGACACTCAGAGTGCATGATGAAAAGATGATCATCAATGTCTTCAAAGCCATTTAATACCCCCCTGAGAAAGAAAAATATATGAGAGTGGAAATGGTGGAAGAAGTAGAGAGGGGGTTACTTGAGGCCAACAACCAGGAGGAACAAGAAGTGGAAACAGAAGTGGAACAAGATCTCATAGAAGAGGAAGTGGTAGAAATCTCCTCTGAAGGCAAGACAGAGGAGAAGCCAAAATAAAAGTTAAAGCCTCTTCTCCCTCATCTCAAGTATGTGTTCCTTGGAGAAGCAGAGACCCTGTCAGTGATCATAAATTCCTTCTTAGACATAGAAGAAGAAACAAAGCTGATTGAAGTGTTGAAAGCTCACATGACAGCCTTGGTTTAGACGATTGATGATATCAAGGGCATAAGCCCTGCCATCTATGCACAAAATTCTATTGGAGAAAGATTCAAGGCCTGTAGTTCAACCCCAAAGAAGACTTAACCCAACCATGAAGGAGGTGATTCAAAAAGAAGTGATGAAGCTATGGAATGCTAGAATCATATACCCAATCTCCGACAGCTCTTGGGTGAGCCCAGTATAAGTAGTGCCAAAGAAAGGTGGCATGACTATCATCTTCAATGAGAAGAATGAACTCATTCCCACAAGGACAGTGACGGGGTGGAGAATGTGCATCGATTATAGAAGACTGAATGATGCTACAAGGAAAGATCACTTTCCTCTCCCATTCATTGACCAGATGCTGGAAAGATTGGCTGGACATGCATACTATTGCTTCCTAGACGGGTACTCTGGATACAATCAAATAGTGATGGATCCTAAAGATCAAGAAAAAGACTTCCTTCACCTGTCCATTTGGAGTCTTTGCTTACAGAAGGATGCCCTTTGGGCTATGCAATGCCCCTGTAACTTTTTAAAGGTGTATGCTATCTATATTTTCTGATATGGTGGAAAAATTTTTAGAAGTCTTCATGTATGATTTTTCTGTCTTTGGCAATTCATTTAACACCTGCTTGCATAATTTAACTTTTGTTTTGAAAAGATGCCAAGAAACTAATCTGGTATTGAATTGAGAGAAATGCCATTTCATGGTTCCTGAAGGGATAGTTCTTGGGTATAAGATTTCAATTAAAGGTATAGAAGTTGACAAAGCAAAAATAGAAATCATTGAAAATCTTCCTATACCTGTTAATGTGAAAGCAATAAGAAGTTTTCTTGGACATGATGGTTTTTACAAGAGATTCATCAAAGATTTTTCAAAAATAGCAAAACCACTAAGCAACTTGCTAGTGATTGATAATCCGTTCATTTTTTGTGACAATTGCAAGCATGCCTTTGAAACTTTGAAAAGAAAACTCACTACAGCACCAAGCATCACACCCCCAGATTGGGAATTGCCTTTGAACTTATATGTGATGCAAGTGACTTTGCAATTAGTGCTGTATTGGGGCAAAAGAAAGACAAGCTGCATCATGTTATATACTATGCTAGCAAGGTATTGAATGAAGCACAGAAAAATTATACCATTACAGAGAAAGAGCTCTTGGCAATTGTATATACATTTGATAAATTTAGACAATACTTGAATGGTTCAAAGGTTATAGTATATACTGATCATGCTGCTCTCAAGTATCTAATGTCTAAACAGGATTCAAAGCCAAGACTTATTAGGTGGGTGTTGCTGTTACAAGAATTTGACATTGAAGTGAAAGATAGGAAAGGGAATGAGAACCAAGTGGCAGACCATTTGTCAAGACTATCACAAGAAGCTAACCAAGCTCCACATTCAGTAAACGAAAGCTTTCCAGACAAACACCTTTTGCAAATCCAACAAGCTCCCTGGTTTGCAGACATTGCAAACTACAAGGTTGGAAGGAAGATCCCCAAAGAATTCACCAAACAACAAGTGAAGAAGTTGCTCAATGAAGCCAAGAAATTCTTATGGGATGGGCCATTCTTATTCAAGAGGTGTCCAGATGGAATGATTAGGAAATGTGTTCCTAAAAGTGAGATGAGAGACATATTATGGCATTGTCATGGTTCAGCTTATGGTGGACATTTTGGGCCAGAAAGAACAGCAGCCAAAGTACTTCAAAGTGGATTTTATTGGCCAATCATATTCAAGGATGCTAGAGAGCTTGTTTATCAATGCAATGAGTGCCAAAGAGCTGGAGGACTAACAAGAAGGAATGAGATGCCTCAGAACTACATCTTGGAGGTAGAACTCTTTGATCTTTGGGGAATAGATTTTATGGGCCCCTTTCTACCTTCATATTCTTTCAAATACATACTTGTGGCAGTAGAGTATGTCTCAAAGTGGGTGGAAGCCATGGCAACAACCACATGTGATGTACAAATCATCCTTCAATTCCTTAAGAAGCACATTTTTACTAGATATGGAGTGCCTAAGGGTCTTGTCAGTGATGATGGTAGTCATTTTTGCAACAAACAGATGGAGAAACTACTTCACAAATATGGGGTGATGCATAAAGTAGCTACACCATATCACCCACAGACCAATGGCCAAGCAGAGCTTGCAAAAAGGGAGTTGAAGATAGTTTTGGAGAAAACAGTGGGGAGCACAAGAAAGGATTGGGCCAGAAAATTAGAAGATGCTCTCTGGGCATATAGAATAGCATTCAAAACTCCTATTGGAAAGTCTCCTTTTCAGTTATTGTATGGCAAGTCTTGTCATCTCCCTGTAGAGCTTGAGCATAAAGCCTTCTGGGTTACTAAACTCCTCAACCTTGATTCTCAAGCAGCAGGAGAGAAGAGGCTATTGCAATTAAATGAGTTGGATGAGTTTAGATTGGAAGCCTATGAAAATGCTAAGATATACAAGGAAAAAGCTAAGAGATGGCATGACAAAAGAATCTTAAAGAAGGAGTTCAAACCAGGACAGCAAGTACTCTTGTATAACTCCAGGCTCAAAGTTTTTCCTGGCAAACTCAAGTCCAAATGGACTGGCCCTTACTTGATGACAAAGGTTCTCCCATATGGAAGCCTTGAACTCCTAGATGAAGTAACAAAGAGCAATTTAACAGCAAACGGTCACAGGGCAAAGCATGTAGAACCTATGCACAATTACTCAAGAGGGGGGGGGTGAATTGAGTATTGCAACAACAATGAATCTTTTTGCGAAAGTTAAAGACAATATACAAAAGTGTTATTGTACTAGTATTTTTCCAAGAGCTTAACTCAATTGCTAAGCATTTATAAGGAGCTTTTACTTTTCATTTATAAATGATTTTGAAAGCAACAATAATGCACTTTGTTTTATAGAAAGCTTTGGAGAAGACTTCACAAAAAAAATTTTGCAGGAGTTCCCCCTAAATATGTGCATTTGTTCCCTTAAAGGGCGTTTATCAAAGAAGACGATTTAGATATCAAAAGTTTTTGCTTAGCGGAAGTCTTTTTGAAGTCATTGTTTCGCAAACTTATTTCTTCTTTTCAAATCCTCAAACTTCTTCTTTTTCAAAAGTTCAAAACTTCAAATATCCTCAAACTTCTCTTCCCCCTTTTGACATTATCAAAAAGAAAGGAGTTTGAAATGAGTCATAGAAGCATGCATAAAACAATGAATTTTTTTAAGTTCAATATCTCTACAACGAAAGTTCCTTCTTTTCCTTGTTTGATTTGAAGACCAAGGAAGAAGTTGAGTTCGCCCATCATGGACATTTCAAATTCACTTTGCATGAGGTTTGAGAAAAACCTGCAAAGTGATTCGTTAGTTGAACCAAATATTATGTCATCGACGTAAACTTGTACCAAAAGGATATTTTTGTTTTCAATCATGATAAATAAAGTTATATCAACCTTCCCTCTTCTAAAACCCTTTTCTATTAAAAACTTGCTCAAACGTTCATACCAAGCTCTTGGAGCTTGTTTAAGACCATAAAGAGCTTTCTTGAGTTTAAAAACATGATTAGGATTTTCATAATCCTCAAAACCGGGAGGTTGTTCAACATATACTTCTTCTTGAATGAAACCATTAAGAAAGGCACTCTTAACATCCATTTGATAAAGTTTGAAGTTATAAGAGGATGCAAAAGCAAGTAACATCCTAATAGCTTCTAATCTAGCTACGGGAGCATAAGTTTTGTCATAATCAATGCCTTCCTCTTGATTATAACCTTTAGCTACTAATCTAGCTTTGTTTTTAACAATTGTACCATTTTTATCGAGTTTATTTCTAAAAACCCATTTTGTTCCGACAATTGTTTGATTACTTGGTTTAGGCACCAATTCCCAAACGTCATTTCGTTTGAATTGGTTAAGCTCCTCTTGCATTGCCATAACCCAATGTTCATCATCAATTGCGGACTCAATGGTAGATGGTTCAATTTAAGAAACAAAAGCACTATATGCAAATAAATTTCTAAAAGAAGATCGAGTTGTTACCCCTTTCGAAACATTACCAATGACGTTGTCTAGAGGATGATCCTTTGAAGTACGCCAGTCCTTTGGAAGTGCATTTATTTGTGCGTTTGGAGCATCCACTATCAACATACCAATTTGTATCCTTAGCTCCAACACGTACCTACAAAACAATTAAAATTGGGATTTAAGTACCCAAGTGAATTTGGGTCCTTGATGGTTAGTATGAGCATAATGCCCATAAGGTGCCAATCTCGTATCTAGACTACGAAAGTTTATATGTTTAATTCTAGTAAAGCATACGGGTGCTATATGACCTACTTTATTGTAATAATGACATATGACATTTGGATTATGCATCCTATGCATGTTTCTAAATGGTTGCCTAGGTTGTTTCCTAAATGCAACATCTTTTGATCTATATGCATTGTGATTATAATTTCTAAATGAAGCATGTTGAGGAGGATGTTTAAAGGCTTCATTCCTTTTAGGCATGCTTGCATTATTTAGGAGGCTATTGGGACAAAGAGAAGGAGATTCAGAAGTTAAATTGAGCAAGAATGAAGGATGTCAAGCTAGTGACATTAAAAGAGCGCTTGTTGGGAGGCAACCCAACCATGAGGTAGTTTTCTTTTCCTAAGCTATTTCAATAAAAAGGTTAAGTAGACTTATCTGTATTGCAAGGAGCTAAGTTTGGTGTTGCACACAAAAATAATTTAAGGGTAAATGAAGGATACTAAGTTTGGTGTTCCACCAAAAATCTCATTTAAAAATACATTTCAACCCTCTACATAAATGGTTACTAGCTCCAAGCATTCAGGGAAATCACTAAACCATTGTCTGTCTTCTACTTTTTAGTTTTATGACTTTTAACAAAAGCACAGTATTTCATGTAACTGATGCATCATAGACAGTAGCAAGGGACTAAGTTTGGTGTTCCCTCACCAAAGTAAGTCCAAGAAACTACAATAATTCATGCATGCTAACCATTTGCCTAAGTTCTTGAAAAACAAGCAACTTCCAATAATTATGCAGAAAAGATACTAAGCTTCTTAAAAGAATCATCACCAAGAGAAATGCAAAAGTGAAAGATGATGATGACAAAAGAAAAGCTACAAGACACTCCTAAGAGGTTGTATTGTCACAAAATTTATTCTGCTTTGAAATGTTCTGAATGAGAATTTGCTGTTTACCTTGATGTTAGTTCAAATGATGCAAATTTTGATGTCTGCACTAGTGTAAATGCTTGTCTTCATCTTCATCTGCATTAAATTTTGTCTTGTTTCCCTTTTGCATCAATAAGAGAAAATGTTTGAAATAGAAAGTGATTGTCCAATGTTGTAGGAATTAGAATAAAGACTTGTGGTGGTAATTGCTTGATTGGATAATAAGCTCAAGAATAAAAGCTGCATAATAGAATGTCTTTTGTAGTATGAACCTAGTTGCTATTATGAAACCTTTTATTAATGAACCTCCCTGGAAAATAAAAAAAGTAAGAAAGAAAAAGAAAAGAAAAGCCAAGGATTGGCAACAAGAATGAAAGAAACAAACAATAAGGCTAGACACCAATAGCTTGGACCTTAGAACATATGCCTGTTGTGCTTCTTGTACTAGGATATGCTTGGATAATTAGGTTCTGAGGAGTCTTTTAAAACTTGGTAACTTGGATTAACTAATCCGGGATTACCAACCGAAAGTCCATTATCAAGAGCAACCTAGTTAAAAAAGCATTTAGTAACCCAAAGAGGTGCTGGGCATCAATGTTCCTAAGAAGAATTGTGAGCCAACTGTCTGTAGTGAAGAAGTGTTGACGAAAAATTGAGCCAAAAGGCTGCTGCAACACTTGACACTGAGCTATCATTGAGAAATAAGCTTTCTAAGCAAAAGAAAAAAAGAAAAAGCTAAAAGGGATCAACAAAAGAATAAGGCATTATAACAATAACTCTAGTGAATCATCAAAAAGGCATTTCTTATCTATCAGCAAAGAATAAGTGAGCTGCATTTGTCTCCATAAAATTCCATAGTCTTAATTCAATCACCTACTAAATAAGGATATATGCCTCTCTGTTTCATTTCATTTCTTCTCATGTTTAGTGCTTGCTTGGGGACAAGCAAGGTTTAAGTTTGGTGTTGTGATGACAAGTCATCTTATGCTAGTTTTACAAGCATTTTTCATTAGTTTCATTAGGTTTTATGCACTTTCATGCACAATAAGTATGTGATTGAAGTGAATTTTCATGATCATTTTGAATCAATCAAACATCATTTATTTTACACAAAATCATAAGGTTTATGATAGAATTAATTGATTTTATGAATGATGCAAAGATCTTGTGATTTTGGCGAGACTTTGATTGGTTGTTTGGTTGCTTGTAGGTGAAAAAATGAGAAAGAAAGGGAAGAACCAGGAAAGAGTTGCAATAGTGAACGTAGCGTTCACTTTGTCACCTTTTTCGTGACTTTTGGGGTTTGGAAGCAAGGCCTTGTGCCATCCGTACCACTAGCCAGTGCCCAAAGACCAAACGTAGTGTTCATTAAGGCAACGCTAGGCAAGGAAACAAGCGCACCAAGGCGCACATCAAGGAGCAGCGTTCATTAGCATGTGAACGCTATGTTCACTAAAGTTAACATTTTTGGGCTAGGGGAAAGGAAGCGCGCACCAAATTGGCACGCCTAGAAGGAATGAACATAGCGTTTATTGTGGTCATGGAGCGCTCCACTGGAGCTTCCCAAATGCGCACCTAAGGCATGCCTTGGTAAAGTGAACGGGGCATTCACTCTCCAAACTGAACGCTCCACTGGGAGTGTTACCAAGTGCATCCTAACCCATGCCATCAAGTGCCATCTTGGATCCAATTATTCACCAACCTAAAAGCCCACTTCCAATGCTTAATGCTGAAAATAGAAAGTATATAAATAGGAGCAAATTTGATTTGAAGAGGACCTTTTGCTGATTTTTAGTTTTCTCACTTTTGAATTTTCATTTGTTTTGAATTTGGGAATTGGGATTAGATCTAGTTTTCTTTCTGTTTGTTCTTTCTTCTGCACTTCTACTTTCTGTTTTGGGTTTTTGAATTTAGATTGAAGATTTCCATTGAAATTCTTCATCTGAGAATCATCTTCTACTTTTCTTTTGATAGTTCGAAGAATTGAAAGTTGGATCTGAACTTCCTTTTCTGTTTTCATTTTCAATTCTTCTGCAATTTCTTTTCTGTTTTGTCAAGGGAGTAATTGAGATCTAGATCTACTTTCTGTTCTCATTACTCTTCTTCAATTATCAATTTCTCTTTTAAGATTTTATAATTGAGTTGAGCTTTCTTACTGTTTTAATTCTTCTACAATTTTTCATTTCTGTTTTGGTTCGTCTGCAATTCTCTTCATCTCATAGTTCTTTAGTTTACTACACTTAATTTTTTGAGTTCAATTTGAATCCCAATACCCAAATCCCTTTTATTCTTCAAGCAATTTACATCTCCCAGCAATTTAGATTCAGCAATTTAAGTTTCTTGCACTTTAAGTTTCTGTCATTTACCTTTCTTGCAATTTAAGTTTCAGCTCTTTTACTTTCTTGCTCTTTAAGTTTCTGCAATTTACTTCTTCTGCACTTTCAGATTCAGCCAATTTTCATTCTGTACTTTTATTTTCCTGCATTTTTACTTCTGTTAATCAAGTTCCAATCAAATCATCAAATATTCGCTTAACTAAATTCATCACCTAACTAAAATTGCTCATTCCATCAATCCCTGTGGGATCGACCTCACTCTTGTGAGTTATTACTACTTGATGCGACCCGGTACACTTGCCGGTGAGTTTGTGTGGAATCGTTTTTCCCTCATCAGTACGCGTAGGTACACGAATGCTCCATTCTCTAAATGAACGCTACGCTCTCCTGGAAGTGCAACTTTGGTTCAATTAATGTGATTCAAAGCCCATTGAAAATTCAAAGCAAGCAGAGCACATTGACATCACTCAAAGGCACAAGACATAGTTAGACTAGGAATTTCATTTATTTGTAATTTGTTTGCAATTTCATTTTGACTTTGTGAAGCCTATATAAAGGCATCTGTTTCATTTCAAAAAAGGAGGGGCTTCATAAACAGTAGGCTACATTAGTAGTAGGCAACAGTAGGAGTAGAATAGAAGGCTCTATTGAAACACTTTTATTTTTCTGCACTTTTACATTTCTGTATTGAATTCAATTTAGCTTATGTAATTTCAGTTTCTGATAATTCTCTTCTGCAAATTTTTCTTTCTGCAATTTTACAATTCAGTTTACATTGAGCTTGATTTACCTTCCTGTAATTCTGATCCTCTGCAATTTTACATTTGAGTTTGCTGTGAGCTTGAATTACATTTCTATGCAATTTAAATTTCCCTGCACCCAATTCCCTTTATAATTGATGCAATTTACTTTTCTTGTCATTTAAGCTTCTGCAAATCTACATTATGCACTTTACATTCTCTGTAATTTACATTCTGTTGATTAAATTTCACTAAATTCACCACTGTTAGTTTAACTAGACTAATCACCTCACTAAAGTTGCTTGATCTATCAATCCCTGTGGGATCGACCTCACTCTTGTGAGTTATTACTACTTGATGCAACCCGGTACACTTGCCGGTGAGTTTGTGTGTAATCAATTTTTCCTCATCAGAGGAATCATCCTAACCTGTCATGGAAGGATCAACAGAAACCTCATCAAGGTTTCAATGAAGGTGGTAGGAACCAGAATAGGTTCAATAACAGACCACCATTCTCATCTTCTCAAGGGAATATGGAGACCTCTAAGCAGAGCCTTTCTGACTTAGCCACTCTAGTCTCTAGTCACACTAAGACCACTTATAGTTTCATTAATGAAATATGGTCCTCTATTAGAAACTTGGAGGTACAAGTTGGTCAACTGAGAAAGAGGATCCCTGAGATCCCTCCTGACACTGTTCCTAGTAATACTGAGGTTAATCCTAGAGAAGAATGCAAGGCCATAACCATGGAGGTTGAGGCCGAATTGGAGGAGAATGGGAAGGCATTGAATGCCAGTAAAGAAGCCTTCACTAGGCGTTCAACGCCCACTATCCTAGGGAAGCTGGCGTTGAACGCCAGCAAGGACATCCCTGCTGGGCGCTCAACGCCCAAAATGCTAGAGGGACTGGCGTTTAACGCCAGTCAGGGTGGACAGCAAGGGCGTTTAACACCCAATAAGCTAACAGAGCTACAGTTGAACGCCAGCACAAGCACACCATTTGAGTGCCTGAATCCCACACAAGAACCCTCTAGCCCAAAACCAAAGGAAACCATAAAGACAATTGAAGTTCCTTTGAATGCACTTCTACAGTGCATAAGTTATGATGACTACTCATCCTCAAGTGAGGATGAAGACACTAGGGAAGAGCAAGTTGCTCGTTTCCTAGGAGCTCTAATGAAACAGAACGCCAAACTATTCGGTACGAAGCCTTTGGAGGAAGAATCTCCACTGCTTACTAAAGAACTCCATGCTTCAGTTCAGCAAGAGCTACCTCAGAAGCTTCCAGACCCTGGACGCTTTCTGATTCCTTGCACCATAGGCACTATGACCTTTGAAAAGGCTCTGTGTGACCTAGGGTCAAGTATCAACCTCATGCCACTCTCTGTAATGGAGAAGCTGGGCATTCTTGAGGTACAAGATGCACACGTCTCTTTAGAGATGGTAGACAAGACCATGAAGAGGCCATATGGCTTAGTGGATGATGTCTTGGTTAAAGTTGAAAACCACCACATCCCGGCAAACTTCATAGTCTTGGATATAGGAGAGGATAAGGATGACTGTGTCATCCTTGGAAGGCCTTTCCTAGCCACAGCTAATGCTATCATTGATGTGGCTAAGGGACAACTAACCCTAAAGTTAGGGGAAGATCACATCTTATTTAAGATGCCTCACCCCAATTCTCCCTCTAAAAGAGAGATAACTGTGCAACACCTAGTGTGCCAACCCTCTCTTTCTGTGCAGAGCTCTGTAAAGCCCCTAGACATCAATTCTAAGTTTGGTGTTGGGCAGCCCTCAACAAGCTCTAAGCACAAAGGTACTAAAAAGAAAGTACCTAAAGGCTGGAAGGACAAGAAAGTCCCAACTGAAGGCCTCTCACCTGGCATGAGAGTTGTCTTCACTAAGAAGCCAGCCTTACCACATACAGTGAGTCGTGTCCTATCTCTAGAGCATGTAGAGCTCATCCATGAAAGGACAGGCAGAAAATTCACTCTCAAAGGCAAAAATTTGAGCCTTTACTCACCTCCTTAAGGAGCTGAAGGTCAAGCTAGTGACTTTAAAAGAGCACTTGTTAGGATGCAACCCAACTTTACTCAACCATTTATTTTCTTTTTGTTTTTCCTTTCAATTTTCAGAGTTATGATCATGTGCATCAGTCAAGAGACAGATTTCACAGCAGTAAAAACAGAACACTCCAAGTGGAGTGTTAAAGTTGAATGCCAGTGAGGAAGCCCTCTTGGGCATTGAACGTCCTAGGAGGGAAACATTGCTGGTGTTGAACGCGAGCTAGGGAGCAGCCCCTGGGTGTTCAAATGCAAATGCAGAGAAGTAGGAAATCTGGAATTCCCTAGCCTTTCAGAACCAAGAAGTCCCACAAAAGCTCCACATACCCCCACCTTCTTCCGCATTGATCATATTTGCTCGAGGACGAGCAAAACTCTTAAGTTTGGTGTTGCCAAAGCTTTGCTTTGTGACTTCTACCATGCTTAAGTATAGAAGAAGAAGATGGAGCAAACTAGGAAACATGCACATGAACCTGTGTAGCCGCCTCAACAGAGACAAAGGAGTGACATAGAAGATATCAAACATTACATTGGATCCTCAAGGAAGAGCACTAGCCATCATCACTCAGGTGGATTCGTTCTCTTTTACTCCTTTCCTGTTATTTTTCTATTTTCTGTCTGTTTATCTGTTTTCTTGATCTAGTTGCATGATCATTTGCATTGATGTCTTAAAATTGTAAAATATTCCATATATCTCTCACCTTGCTTAAATAAAATTTTTTTAAAAGAATTGAGAGATGCATGAATTTCAAGTTTAAAATAAGAGTAGTTTAATTAGTTTGATGTGGTATCATTTGCTTTTGTTTTCTGAATGAATGAAATAAACAGTGCATATTTGAAGTTGAAATTTATGAATGTTGGCTCTTGAAAGAATAAGGAAAAAGGAAAAATATTATTGATAATCTAAAAAATCTAAAAATTGATTCTTGAAGCAAGAAAAAACAACAAAAAGAAGAAGAAAAAGCATGTTGCAAAAGGAAAAAAATTATATGCATGTAAGAAAGAAAAAAATGGTGAAAAAGAAAAAGAAAAAAATAAGCAGAAAAATCCATTTCTGCCCAAAAATGCAGGAAAAGGAGGGTAGATTGAAAAAGCCAATAACCCTTTAAACCAAAAGGCAAGGATAAAAGGACCCAAGGCTTTGAGCATTAATGGATAGGAGGGCCCAAAGGAATAAAATCCTGGCCTACGCAGCTCAATCTAAGCTGTCCCTAACCATGTGCTTGGGGCGTGAAGGTGTCAAGTGAAAAGCTTGAGACTGAGCGGTTAAAGTCGCGGTTCAAAGCAAAAGAAGTGTGCTTAAGAACTCTGGACACCTCTATCTGGGGACTCTAGCAAAGCTGAGTCACAATCTGAAAAGGTTCACCCATGTAAAGTGTCTGTAGCATGAATGTATCCGGTGGTAATACTGGAAAATAGAGTGCTTAGGGTCACAGCCAATACTCAGAAAGCTGTGTTCAAGAATCAAAATAAGCTTAACTAAAAGAGTCAATAATATCATCTAGATTCTGAGTTCCTAAAGATGCCAACATTTCTGAGTTTCAAGGGATAGTGAGATGCCAAAACTATTCAGAAGCAAAAAGCTACTAAGTCCCGCTCATCTGATTATAACTAAGCTTCATTTGGAACTTAAAAATTTATTGTATCTTAATTTTATTTTTATCCTACTGTGTTTTTAGTTGCTTGGGGACAAGAAATAGTTATAGTTTGGTGTTGTGATGAGCGGATATTTTATACGCTTTTTGACATCACTTTCATATAGTTTTTAGTAGTTTTTATTTAGTTTTTATTAAGTTTTTATAGGTTTTAGTGTTAAANNNNGAGCTTTTTTGGAGCTACAGAAGTCCAAATGGAGCGTTCTCAATGACTATGGAAATCTGACTTCCAGAGCTTTCTAGCAATAAATAATAGTTCATACTTTGCTTTGGATTAGAAGGCCCAAAACTGGCGTCCAACGCCACCTTCCTGCCCCCTTCCAGTTGTCCAGCACCCAAAGAGATTAGCCCAACGTCCAAAGACCCAGAGAGGACCCCTAGCTGGCATTCCACGCCCAAGGAACCTCATAGCACATGGATCTCATTAAAGCTCAGCCCAAACACTCGCCAAGTGGGCCTCAGAAGTGGATTTTAGCACTAAATAGACTACTTTACCCTTAATAGTCTTTTGTTTAGTATTTAAGGGATTTTATCTATGTAATTCATTATTATTCTCCGAGTGAGGATAACATCATCACTCTCCGATTCAGGAGAGCTCCATACACGTTTTTATCTTTGTTTTTATTTTCAGTATGAGTTTCTAAATCTCCTAGGTTGAGGGGAGGAGCCCTTCTGAGTCCTATGAATTAATAAAAGTACTATTTCTTCTTCTTCGATCTGTGTCTGATTTATCTCTAAGATGTATATTCTGATCTTCATCGTGATAAACAGGACGATCTGACAAATTGGCTCTATTCATCACATTAAGACAAACGTGCCTGACAAACACCCGCGTCTACTTGGGTTCGTGTGAGTACCTGGAAGAAAAGCACGAGCCAATAGCTATGATTATACATCTCTCAGATGGTTAATCTATGATTTCGTTGGGGACTTCTCGAAATACCAGTTCAGCCGATCTTCGGAGAGATTAAGGTCTCCGGGGTATAGGCTAAATCCAAGAAGTAGCGTTCTCTAATCCGAAAGATTCTACCTTATCTGTGGAGTTTTAAGCAGGATCGCCAGGAGAATGGACTGCTATGCGCGTCACCCTTCGTCAGATTGAATATCACGACCACTGGCCATGGCCGTGTTCAACCTGTAGCAGAGGAGATCAAGGACCATTGGTGTGGCTTTGATCACTTACAGCCTGCCATAGAAGAAGATCATTCACAAGCAAAGAAGACAGTAGTACCAGAGTTACTTCAGAAAGACAAAGCAACTCCAACTCTCAACTCTATTCCTATCCTTATTTCAAATAATCCCATAAATATTTATGTATTGAACTCCTTCTGATTCCGCCTGTCTAAGACCTGCAAGACAACCATAAGTTTGCTTCAAGCCACAATCCTCGTGGGATCGACCCTGACTCGCTCAGGTATTACTTGGACGACCCAGTGCACTTGCTGGTACTGCTGCTGTTGTACAAAATAGTGTGGGTTTTGCGTACATGTGCACCAACGGACATATGGGTCTTGCACACTTGAGATGCTAGCACAAATGGTTCTTCTTGGTAGCATTTTTTATTGAAATACACATGAAAGACCAGAGTTATCTTTTCTAACTGTATACCACTCACACTTAAATAGGACTACCTTAAATTAGCCATAATAATCTAACTCAAACATATCAACTATTCTACCATAGCAGGCTACTTTTGCTTCGATTGGATTCTTATCTTTCACACTAGCAAAACTAGGAGTCAATGCCTCTAATGTGATACCACTATTTTGAGTTTTACGTCTCGCATCACAGTGCCTTGTATGGAATTTATACCCATTGATAATATAACCTGAAAATATTTTTGCAACTCTATTTGGATCCCTAGCCAACCCTTTTGCGCAACCAGGCACATCCTTTTTCATGGCATGAATTTTAAACCATTCTAAAAATTGTTGACTACGGTCTTTGGCTTTTTCCAACTTTGTTCTTCATGGATTGTTATCATTAACCACCTCCTCATGCTCTTTGAAGAGATTAAATATTCATAGTCTTATTTGTTAGTAAGGTTAAATATAATGATTGAGATCTAACAAATGATAATGAATCGAACAAAATACCTCATGCAGACTTCGAACTTATCACAATCGTTTAGGATGTATGCATGACCTTGTATTTCTGATTTTTCATCTAAAATAACTAAATCTCCCATTTTTCCACCAAGAGGACATCCTTTGCTTGGAAACAAACTAGGAGTTCGCACCTCATCCGAAACACACTCATCGTTGTTCCGAGGGATTCTATTAAATCTTGTCTGAACATTTTCATGCAAATATCTTTAGCAAAAATTTATACACTTATTCGCCAAATATCCTTCAGCAATAGATCCTTCTGGACGACTTCTATTACGAACATACGATTTTAGTGTGCACATATACCGTTCAACAGGGTACATCCAACGATATTGAACTGGACCACCTAACCTCACTTCATTTGCCAAATGAATAGGCAAGTGCACCATTATGTCAAAAAAGCTAGGAGGGGAAATCCTCTCCAATTGGCATAATGTCTCAGCAATATCCGCTTCTAAGTTAACTACCTCATCTAGGCTAATTACCTTCTGACATATTCGGCGAAAAATGAACATAATCGAACTAGAGCGATAGCAACATGGTCAGGAAGTATGCTTTTGATTGGTACTTGCAACAAGTAATGCAACATGAAATGAGCATCATGGGTCTTGTAACCAGAAATCTTCTTTTCTATTTCATGCACACATCGAGCAATATTGGAAGCGCTACCGTCTGGTAATTTTGCCACTTTTAACATACTACAAAAGATTGTTTTCTTTGTTGGAGTCATTGAAAAGCATGCCTATGCTAACTTAGTTTTTTTTCCATCCTTCATATTTTCTAGTTGAAGGTTTTTCCTGATACCCATGTCTTTAAGGTCAAAACGAGCAATTGCATGATCTTTTGTCTTTCTGGGAATATCTAAAAGAGTTTCAATTATGCTATCAACTATATTTTTCTCTATGTGCATGACATCAAGGTTGTGTCTAAACATGTTGAACTTCCAATATGGTAAATCAAAAAAGATTGACCATTTTTTCCAATTTGATATGGCATTCTTTAATCTCTTTTGCTTCTTCCCAGAAGAATTATCTACCTCTTGCAATATATCAAATACAGTTGAACCTTCTAACAACTGCGATGGAGACCTGAGTTCAGTTTTTCCATTGAAAGATATTTTCTTATGCCTCCATGGATGATTCATGGGTAAAAACCTTTGGTGATACATATAAACAGTCTTGTGACTATATTTCAGATAGATAGAAGAAGTCTCATCATTACAACATGGACAAGCCAATTTTTCCTTTGTACTCCACCCAGATAACATAGCATATGCAGGAAAGTCATTAATTGTCCACAAAAGACATGCTCTCATGTTGAATGTTTTGTTTTCTTTGGAATCATATGTTTCGACACCTAACTCCCATAGTTCTTTTAATTCTTCAATCAACGGTTGAAGACTTCAATCAACGGTTGAAGAAAGACATCAATGTCATTTTCCGGTGATTGTGGTCCAGGAATGAGTAAAGATAGCATAAAATAATCAGGCTTCATGCTCATCCAAGGGGGTAGATTATACACCATCAGAACAACAAGCTATATACTGTGTGTACTACTCAAAGTTCGAAATGGATTGAATCCGTCGCTTGCTAACCCAAGTTTCACATTACGAGGCTCCGTTGCAAAATCTTCATATTGATTGTCAAATGCTTCCAAGATTCACCATCGGCAAGATGCCTTAAGGACCCGTCTTTAGCACACTCATTGTTATGCTAAGACATAGCTTCGACAGTTCTTGTGCACATAAAAAGCCGTTGAAGTCTGAGAATCAAAGGGAAATGCCTTAGAGTTTTCGGAGCAACTTTGCGAGGCTTTCTAGATGAGGTAACATCATCCTCTTCTTCATAATGCTCAATATAATGGGATGTTCCACAGACATGACAAGATGAGTCATTCTTATACCCGTTCCGATACAACATGCAGTCATTGCGACATGCATCGATCTTTTGGTAGTCATAACCCAAGTTCTTCACCATATTCTTGGTTTTATCGAAAGAAATAGGAACATTCAAATATGGCATTGCTTCTTTCAATAATTCCAAGAGAGAAGAAAATGACGCATTACTCCAACCATGCAAGCATTTTAACAAGACGAATGGTAAAGGATAGTCTTGTGAATCCTTTACACCCGGGGTATAGTTCTTGGCTTGCATCGTCTACCAATTTATAAAACTCCTTTGCACATTCGTTGGGCCCCATGTTTTGTCTGTCAACTTGTGTAGTATCTCTAAATCTATCACGTAACAACTCATCAATATTATCATTGCAGTTATATTCATCGTCTATATGTCACTGTCAATATCCATAGCAAAAAGTGATTCCCCATGATTAAACCACCGCCTATAACCTTTTACAAAACTGTGGCATATTAGATGATCATATACGTCATCTCTCTTTAACCAAAGTTTATTACAATACTTTGCACATGGGCATTGAATTTCTTCCCCTTGAGGAACTCCTGTTGATGAGAAAGCAAAGTGTAAAAATCATTCTACACCAACTTCATATTCTTTCTCATAACGTGGTGTATCCATCCAGTCTTTCGACATATCCATCGAAAACCTATATATTTCAAATAGATAGCTAAGTTTCTAGATTAAAGTCTTTACTGTTAGTCTCACTAACTACGAATTTAGCATCCTAATTAACTAAGAGACAATGTTGTGCAAGCTTCCAAAATACTTTAAAGGCATTAGACATAAAATAACAGAGAAATTGAATTTTAGCAATGCTTAAAGAAGGGCCTAAATTGATGAGTGCCTCAGGAAAGCACTAAGTTGCACGCATAATATCAATAACAAATTAATAGATGTATTTAAATTTGCATAAACCAACCTTAATTACTGTCTTAATTTGTTCCACAGCAGTAGCAAAGTGGTAGCACAGCAGAAGCAGAATTAGAGAGATAGCAGCGGCAGCGAACAGCTATTCAGTAGCAGCAGATTATTATATTACCACAGGAGCAGCAGAATAAAGAAATGGCAGTAATAGTGGATAAATAACTATCGAAAACTTGAACAAAAATAGACTAAGACTTAAGTAAATATTAAAATATAAATATTTTTAATACTTTTTAGTATAAATAAATTATTTTTTAACAAATAAATTTTATTAGTAATTATTCACATGTTCGATCATGAGATAAAATGAAACAATTATCTCTCCACAAATGGCTCCAAACATCTAACTATAATAAGCTTCATTGAAAATAGTTTTTCAATGGAAAGAGCCAATCCATAATTGATTTGTGTTTTGGGTTGTTTATTTCCTTGTCAATATATATTATAGCTCGTTACATACATGCATTCAAAACAATACTGGAACGAGAACTTAAGAAAAATTAGATACAAGTACAAAATCTCTTTTAAATCAGCCCCATAATTAATTCCTTATTAATTAGTTTGTTTTAAAAGAGGACTCCAGCCTTCCATAAAATAAATTAAAATACACTACCTCCTAATAAAACAGGCAAAAGAAGTGTGCTGCAACCAGGGCTAGAAAAAGGTCTTCCACGTCGGAGTCACCTGCCCCGCCATGGTCTCTCCAACCTTAGCCAGCTGCCAGATTTGCTCGCTGTATGCTTGCCACACCTAGAGGCTCTCAAACCCAAACTCTCGTGGACTGGAAGGAATGGCACATTAGGAAGCCACCTGGATTGACTTGAGTGAGTTACAACTTACAATAAAAACACATATGCCATATGACAAAGAATGAAGCTTAAGATCTTTCTATTCACTTATCTATAGAATCATTTTTAAACAATAGCCTGAAGCCAGCAGCAACAAACACTTTTCTCATTACAACTACTTGATTGAGCTTTCTAAAAATATTAAACAATTGTGTCCAGCATGCATATTTCATTTCTTAGTTTGAGCTATTTTAAGTTCATGCATGATCAATCAATATGAATTACAATAAATCATTCCATGTTCGCATTAAACTATCAATCTTCTATTGAGATATATATGTATATATTTGTTTAAGTGAGAAGGGGGAGCACATTTCCACATATGATACATATCCACAGCTTTTGAATTGAGACCCACAAATCAAAATTAAACAAGTAGAGGAATAAAAACTAAAAAGCCACTTTTTCTTTTCTTTGTAATATTATTTCAACTTCGTAATGCATTGATCCTACATATATATCCTATACTACAAATAAAACTAAACTCTTCCAAAAGATTAACTATAGTGTTATTTTGCAAACTCATATAGTTAATTACTCAAATATGAAGTCCTTAATTGAACTAACATACATAGTTGAAACTGAACTGCAACAACAACAACAATAATCAATTTAATTTTATATATTAGATGAAACTGAACTTATCAGTAACATATAGCTAGCTAGCCCTTTATATTAATTGATGAACTTAATCTAACTGCTATAATAACAAACGTATTAATTCAGATCTACATATATAAAAACTCTCAAGTGTGTAAAGTTAAAAGTTGAAAGTAGAGTCCAATTTGATTTATCATGAATTGCAGTGCATGAATAAAGAAGGGCAGAATGGGAATTAGAGGAAGAATGGAATTATCTTGGCCATTTTAATTGTAGACAATTCCCAATACACAACAATGTTCATATGCTCCATCCTATTAATGGTGATTAATCTACGTCACATAAAGAACAATATGCTACACATTTATACACTGAAGAATCTATTATTGCTCTTTGCTCATGACCACTCACTGTCAATGATTTATCAAATGAAATTAACTCAACAGCATACAAAAATGGTTACCTAAGTAGTGGTTTCAGTGCTTGGAGTTCTTTACAAATCAGTTTAGTGGCAAAATCGACTAGGTTTGTGAATCTGTGATAAAAATTGACAAATTCTCACTTAGACAACCCTCCAATGGACATGAATAATGAAACGCAAACAGCTAATTAAAAATAGCAAGAGAGTAGAATGTCCTTAAATGGCCTAATGCATTTGTTCTTTCTACTACTACTAAAACCCATTCATCATGTTGTGCCATTTATACTTCTATACTCCTAAGTCCTAACCCATAATTTTGTTTTCAATTTTCTTAAACTTTAATACAATTTAAATAACTGTGGTAACACCAATTGAAAAACATGAATAAACTTATATTTCTTTTATACAAAAAGTGATTGCTAGTTAATGCAAAGTATAAAGTGGGTTGATGTGAATGTGAAGGAATAAAAAAGGGAAAATTGAAGCAAGTGTTGGGAGCTGCTGATTGCTGATGGAAAAGTGCATTAGGATCCCCTTCCCTTCAATTTTAATAATGCCTACAAGCTACAATGCCACTACAATTTACAAGCAATAAGTACAATAACTACACTAAATTGTTCAAAAACACAAACTACACTAACTCTATACAATCATTTGACTTGAATGGCAATAGAAGTAGATCAAATAAGGCTTATTTTGAATAAGTGAAAAGTAAATTCAAATTTAAATAAGGCTTATTTTAACTGATATGACCCATTTGATAGCATTCCCAATTTTAAACCACACTGATTTAGTTTTTATTTGATAACATTCCCAATTTTACACAGACACAAATTCTACCAAAAATAAAGTGCTTATTGAATGAATTTCCTCATAATCTTCGACATATTCTGTTTACAGTTTTCAAATGTACATGAATATTGTTGCACCAATAAAGGAAACACGCTTGCCATCAATTTAGATCAATTTCTTGCATAAAAGAATAAAGTAATAAACTACAATTTGAAAGTATATTGAGGATTCTCAAGTTGATCAATCTATATGTTCACATGTGGTAATGAGTGCAATAATTATAGGCAAAAATTAAATAAATCACCCTCTGTTCTTCTTTCTCTTTGAATCAAATGAGTAAATTATTAAAGTAAACCATTTAGGTAAAGCCTAAAGCAATACATATGGTATATAACATATGCAAAGTCTAACACAATTGTTTATTATTGTAGTGTTCGACAAGCATATATAGAAATTAAAATAATAATAATAATAATCATGATTAATTTTATTTTTCAAAGGAGTGTGGAAACTAATAGTAAACTAGTGTAGAAACAACTTCTAATTTCATAAACTAATTACTCATTGGACAGTGCAGACTTCATTAAGATTAGAAGAAACCAAAAACAAAAATGACTTAAGAATTTGTTTGTCAGGACTTAAATTAGAATTTTGCCACATACATACCAATCTAATGATATTTAATTCAACAACAAAGTAACAAACATTTCTAAGATGAGTGTGAAAACCCCTAGAAAGCTAAATATTTTCTATGCGAATTCACCAAATGAGAAACAGATTTTTAACCTAGCGAAAGCTAAAACAAAATGAAAGGCGCAAAACTAACAAGAGCAATACAGCGTGCCTAGGGTTCATTTCGATGTATTTGAAACACATGATTCTGTAGGAAGCAGAAAGTAAATAAGCTAATAAAGAAAAGTAAATTCAGGAGAGTAATTAGATGAGTGGGGGAGTACGAAGTGATAGAAAATGATGGAAGAGCTTACATTGAAGGGGCTGGGAGCAAAGCAGAGACGAATGCACCCGCACGGAAAATCGAGGCAAACACGAACGAGGGATGCAGCAAATGCACGGTGGAGGCGCGGTGGAGGGGATGTAGCAGCGCGATGACAAGGAAGGCAACGGTGAGGGTTAGGGCATGGTGGCAGGAAGATGCAGATGAGATCGGCGAGGAGGACGACGCTAGTGACAAGGAGGAGACCAGGCTAATGGCACAGTGGGGATCTACCCTCTTCTAGGGTTGCCATGGAGATGAGAGTTGAGAGTTGAGAGTGACGACGGTAATAAGGGTTTGTTTGTTCAATAACGAGCGAGCAGGAGATCCGGATTGAAGCTTTGTTCTGGGTCATAAGAGTTTTATTGTTCAATAACCTTTTGGCCACGCTTTAAAGCACGCCAAAATAGTGCCAGTATATGGCCACGCTTCATAACCGCAACCATAATGAAGATCTGTTGCCACGCTTTTAAAATGACCCTGTTTCACTCTATAGCTACGTTTTTGAAGCGTGGCAAAAAAATGTGGCCATATCACTAATCAATTGCCACCCTTCCAAAAGCGTGGCCGTTGACCCTTTTCGCCACGTTTTTAAAGCGTGGCAAGAAAAAATGTGGCCGAATCTCTATTCAATCGCCACCCTCACAACTGCGTGGCCATTTTGATCACTTTTGGGCATGCTTTTAAAGCGTGGCAAAAAAAAAGCGTGGCCATAGGCCATTTTTATTGTAGTGCCCCCCTCACATTTGAACCCTAGCCCATCCCACCCTTATAAATACCCTTTCTTCCAACCCTTTCAACATACAATTTATACACATAAGCCCCCACTTGGCCGAACCCCTCTCTCCCTCTTTCTCCACCCATTTTCTTCTTCTTCTACTATTTTCTTTCATTTTTTACTCGAGGACGAGCAAAGCTTTGAAGTTTGGTGTTGAAAAAGCCTTACTTTTTGCTTTCGATACACACTTATGGCACCCAAAGTCAAAGAATCCTCTAGAAAGAGAAAAGAAAAAGCCATAGCTTCAGCCTTCAAACCTTGGGAAAGGGAGAGATTCCTTACTAAGGCTCATCAAGACCACTTCTATAAAGTAGTGGCAAAGAAGAAGGTGATTCCTGACATCCCCTTTAGGCTTAAAAAGAATGAGTACCCAGAGATCTGACGAGAAATTTGGAGGAGTGGTTGGGAAGTTCTAACCAATCCTATCCCGGAAGTCAGAATCTTGATGGTTCAAGAGTTCTATTCCAATGCATGAGTCACTAAACATCATGATACAAGTGTGAACCTAAGCCCTAAAACTGGAGCACCATGGTCCAAAGGCGACCCTTAGATTTCAGCCCAGAAAGTGTAAGGTTGGCCCTCCATTTGCCAGTAATGCATGGAGACCCACATCCTTACACTAGAAGAGTAAATTTTGATCAAAGACTGGACCAAGTCCTTTTAGACATTTGTATGGAAGGAGCACAATGGAGAAGGGATGCTCATGGAAAGCCTATCCAACTAAGAAGGCTTGACCTCAAGCTTGTAGCTAGAGGATGGTTGGAATTTATCCAACACTCTATCATCCCTACTAGCAACCGGTCCAAAGTGACCATTGATCGAGCCATCATGATTCACTATATCATTCTTGGAGACGAGGTTGAGGTACATGAGGTGATACCTCAAGAGCTGTACAAGGTGGCAGAAAAGACCTCCACTCAAGCCAGGTTGGCATTCCCTCACCTCATATGTCACTTATGCAATTCAGCTGGAATTGTCATAAAAGGAGACATCTCTATTGAGGAGGACAAGCCCATCACTAAAAGAAGCATGGAGCATGTTAGAGAGACGGCACGTAAACCACAGCAAGAGCATGTGGGGCTGCCTCAACAAGAAATCCTTGAAATGCCTCAAGGGATACATTTTCCTCCCTAAAGTTATTGGGATCAACTGAATACTTCTCTAGGAGAATTAAGCTCCAACATGGATCAGCTGAGGATGGGACACTAAGAGCATTCCACCATCCTCCATGAGATAAGAGAAAATCAAAGAGCCATGAGAGAAGAACAATAGAGACAGGGGCGTGACATAGAAGAAATCAAGCGCTCTATTGGATTCTCTAGAGGAAGCAGCAGCCACCGTCACTAAGGTGGTCACATTCTATACTCCCCTTTGTTTATCTTATTTTTCTGTACATGAATTTCGAGTTATATAATAATCAATTATTTGATGTGGTGGCATTACTTTTACTTTCTGAATGTATGAACAGTGCATATTTGATGTTGGAGTTAAGAATATTGGCACTTGAAAGAATGATGAAAAAGGAGAAGTATTATTGGTAATCTGAAAAAATCCAAAAAAAAAGGGATTCTTGAAGCAAGAAAAAGCAGCAAAAAGAAAAAAAAAGAAAAAGAAAGAAGCAAAAAAAAAGAGAAAAAAAAAGAAAAAAAGAAGCAAAAGAAAAAGAAAAAGCCAATAGCTCTTTAAACCAAAAGGCAAGAGCAAGGATCCAAGGTTTTGAGCATCAATAGTTAGGAGGGCCTGAAAGAAACAAAATCTTGGCCTAAAACAGTTCAAATGAGATGCTTCCCTAACTATATGCTTGTTGTGTGAAGGTGTCAAGTGAAAAACTTGAGACTGAGCAGTTAAAGTCGTGATCCAAAGCAAAAGAGTGTGCTTAAGAACTCTGGACACCACTAACTGGAGATTCTAGCAAAGCTGAATCACAATCCTTAAGGGTTTACCCAGTTAAGTGTCTGTGACATTTATGTATACGGTGGTAATACTAGAAAGCAAAGCGCTTAGGGTCACGGCCAAGACTCAAAAGAAGCTGTGTTCAAGAATAAAAAAGAACTAAACTAGGAGAGTCAATAATATCATCTGGATTCTGAGTTCCTAAAAATACCAATTATTCTAAGTTTCAAAGAAAAATGAGATGCCAAAGCTATTCTGAAGTGAATAGCCACTAGTCCCGCTCATCTAATTGAAACTGAGCTTTATTAAAAAGTTTTATAAAAATGTGTACCGGTGATTAAGCCGGCAGTACCGACTCTAGACTGTTCGGTACCGTATTTTGAGAAAAACAAGATTTTGAAAATTGATTTATTGTTTTGAAAGAATAAAAATAATTTGAAAATTGAAAATCGGGCGCTAATCTTAAGGGTTTTGGCCAAAGGTGGGTCAAAGGGAATAAAAATGCTAATGAGTTGGACCGGGCCCAAAGCCCAACATATGTAAGTGATTTAATGAGCAACTCAGCTCATTTTTACCCTCCACAAAGAGAGCCACGCGGATTGAGAGAGAAGAGAGGTGAGGGTATGGTGACACTATTCATTATTATCTTTTGGGAGCCATAACTTGAGCTACGGAGCTCCGATTGACAAGTTGTTTGCAGCCACGCGAAGCCCTCATCAAGCTCTTCGATTCTATATAGGTTTTGTGGTGAGTATTGCTTTGTACTCTACCCATTTTTCATTTTTTCCATTGAACTCGAAAATGGCTTTGGATTTTTAAGTTTCTTTGTGTTTTAGTTGTTTAGGGGTGATCTAGGATTGGAGTATTGTTGGGTTTTACCCCTATTGGTAAGGTAAGGTTTCACTAAACCCTTGTGTTTAGTTGTTTTTGTAAACCCTAAGATTGATCTTTGTATGTTAGGTGATGTTAGATTGAGTTTTGGTGTTTATTGGAGTTGGTTTGAGGCTTTGGATCGAGCTTGGTGGCTTCATTTTGGTATTTTGTGCATATTGGGGATCGGCTAAGGTATGGTTTCGGTTTCCTTTATGTAATATGTAATGTTTCTGGACACTTAGGCTAGTTGACCCTAAGATAGGATTGAATGATATTGGTGTATGAATAATTATATGTGAATTGACATTAATTGTTGGTTGTATTGGATTATTGTGGTTGTTGATGATTGTTGAAAATTATTGGTGTTGATGAGTATTGATGGTGATTAGTTATATTGATGAATAATGAGGATTATGAGAATTTATGGTAATATGTTAATGTAAAATATTTGTGATGGTTTGGAATGAAGGATATTGATGATTATGATGTGTGATGATAAATGTTAATGATGATTTTGGATTTTGAATCATTTCGTTGGTGTTGATATTGAATGGTGGTTGAAGGAATTTGATGTGAACTTAGGTTGAATATTAAAGTTGGATGAGGTGAGTATTAAATGGCTTTGTGTTGTTTTGGTATTGTTTGGATTGTGAGTAATTTGGTTTTGAATTTAGAATTTTGGTGAATTTGAGTTTTTAAGGTTTTTGGTAAAAATGGGTTTTAGGCCAACTTTGGCGGATCATATCCTGAACTACAATTTTTGAAATTGATTGTTTTGTATCAAATTAAAGATGATTCAAATAGATTTAAAACGGTATAGATTTCGTAGAAATCGGAGTTTTGTAGAAAAAGATATGATTGTTGGAAGTTGGTGTCAAAAATCTGAATTCTGTGAAGTTGCAGAATTTGTGATTTCTGGTTTGTGTGCGCACGCACACTGCTGTGCATGTGCTCTGAATGGGGGCCATGTTTTGACTTGTGCGTACGCACACCTTTAGGCGCACGCACACCCTGTGAATTTTGAAAACGTGCGTACGCACACTTTGATGCGCACACACACACAGGGATATACCTACTGTTGAGGGCGTTCGCACACACACTCTGTAAAATTTGCATGTTGTGCGTACGCACAATGTCATGCGTACGCACAAGCTCGGAAAAATCTTCTAAGCGTGTGTACGCACAACCCTATGCATACGCACACTGCCCTGTTTTTCAATAAAAACTGTGTTTTTAACCGTTTTACCCTCCTGGCAAGCTTGCAAACTTCCGTAACACTTATTTAAAACCTTTTTGCCAGTTTTTGGATCTTGAATCAAGGGAGAAAACAATAAGTGAATTAAAAGGGGTATTTTTGGTAATGAGTTTAGAAGACGGTGGTTTAGGTTGCTGAAGTGGTGGGTAAGCAGGCTGAATACTATATTGGGGATGACTAAGACGATTTGAGAGGTGATGATACTTGATGGCAAATTTGAGAAAAATGGAAAATCATGATGGTTATGATAAGTTGAGGACTCAGAAAAGAATGATGAACTTGTTGAACGTTGAGAGTGTACCAGGCACTATATCCTTGGGTTAAGTATGATGATAACTCAAAAAGAAATGAAGATCTTATTGAATGTTGAGAGTGTGTCAAGCACTATATCCTTGGGTTAAGTACGATAGTATACAGGGCACTATGTCCCTGGTAATGAATTATGATTAATAACCTTTTCGGCTACAAGAGTGTGCCAGGCACTATATCCTTGGGTTACGCATGCGAGTGTTCCTGGCACTATATCCGTGGGTCAATAGAATGTGTCCGACACTATATCCGTGGGTCAATATAGTGTGCCTGGCACTATATCCATGGGAGAGATAGAAAAGCTACATCCGAAAGGATGTTTGGGGTTGGCATTTATAAACCGACAAGTGATATCACGAGCCAATAGGAAAGACATTCATCATATGCATCTTCTACCTGCTTGTTTGCTTTGCTTAATTTCTGTTATGCCTAAATGAATCACATGTTTACTTGATAATTGTTCTATTTGTTGTACATGTACTTTACCTGTGCTTTACTTGTCTGTATTACTTATGTTTTATGCTGGGATTGAGGAGGTTCGGAAGGCGGTGGCGATGGGAATGCACGGAGGTTAGGATGGCGAAGGTTGTGGGATACAGCGGTGTGATTAGTACTAGCTAGAAATCCCCTAAGTTTAGATAACCCTGTTTATTTTTTACGGATTACGTTATTTATTTTGGTAAGCTTGAATATCTGTTTTCGATGTGAAGTTCTAGGATTGCCTTTGGCGTCTCGGAACCTTACATCTTATATATTGGGCACTGTTACCATACTAAGAACCTCCGGTTCTCATACCCTATGATTTTTTTTATTTTCAGATGCAGGTCGTAATTCACCTCGGTGAAATTGCGGACAGGGTGACAGAGCAGAGTATGGTTCTTTCCTTGTTTATTTCTGTTTTACTTTTGTTGTAGTATTCTCTCACCTCTTGTATATTTAACTTTGTTGCCTTAGAGGCTTTATTTTCTGAAAACTTTGAGAGATAGGTTGTTGCTGTTTTAAACTTCGAAATCCTGTTGTATTTAGTTTGATTAGCCGGCCTAAACTCCGCAGGCTGTGACTAGTCATTTTTTTGGTATTTCACACTTATATATATATATATATATATATATATATATCTTGTTTACTTAAATTATTGCCTTGTGTATCCTGGAGCTATCTACAAGGTTTTATATATTATGTCTTGTTCTATCATACTTATGCGTTTAGTTATCGTGTGTGAATGCTTCGCATTTCGTAATTCCGCCTAATGCAATTTGAGCTTTCATTCCTTCATCGGTCTTCTAGTATTACTATTTCTTTCTATATATGTATATATGATATTATACGAGCCTTAGAACTGTCATGACACTTTCTTATCCTTCGCTTTACGGCACGAGGTAAGGCTTAGGGTAACGGGGTGTTACATTTGGTGTTCTTATGAGCGGATATTTTATACGCTTTTTGGCATCATTTTCATATAGTTTTTATTATGTTTTGTTTAAGTTTTATTATATTTTCATAGGTTTTAGTGCAAAATTCACATTTTTAGATTCTACTTTGAGTTGTTGCGTTTTATGATGATTTCAGGTAATTTCTCGCTGAAATTGAGGAGCTTTGGAAAAGTCTGAGTCAGAGACAAAGAAAGGACTGCAGATGCTATCGGATTCTGACCTCTGTGCACTCGAAGGAGTGTTTTTGGAGGTGCAGAAGTCCAAATGGCGCGCTCCTAACGGCTTTGGAAAGTTAACATCTAGGGCTTTCAAAAGTAATATATAATAGTCCATACTTTGCTTTGGAAATGAAGGTCCAAAATAGGCGTTCAACACCAACACTTCACCCTCTTCCTAGCGTTGGACGCCCAAAAGGGAGCAGCTGGCATCCAACGCCCAAAAATGAGTCCAAAGCTGGCGTTCAACACCCTAGAAGGGTACTAGCTCGTAGAGTCACCCCTAGCTCAGTCCAAACACTCACCAAGGGCCCCCAGAAGTGGATTTTCGCACTATCAACCTAGTTTATCCTATTTTTGTAATCCTTAGTTGCTAAACTAGTATATATAGAACAAAGATCACCCTTGTTAGAGTGCTTTGCCCATTCGAACCTTTCATTACTTTTCTGTAAGTTATGAGTCACTAAGCGCCTAGGTTAAGGTTAGGAGCTCTGCTGATTCTTTTGGATTAATAATATAACTATTCTATTTCAATCTATGCTTGATTCCATTCTAAGATGTATCTTCGTTCTTCATCCTAATGAATTGAGAGTGTAACTTGACCATCATCCCTATTCCACATGGGTTCTTGCAAGTCCTTGACGGCATAGTATTGAACTACAAGCTTGATTATACATCTCTTAAACGGCTAATCCACAACTTCGTTGGGGACTTGGAGACATCAGTTCGGCTGAGGTACGGGACGATTAGGGCCTTTGTGGTATAGGCTAGAATCAGGAAGCAGCATTCTCTGATCCGGAAGATCCAACCTTGACTATGGCATTTTGAGTAGGATCACAAAGGGAATGGACTGCAAGAGCTTCACCCCCGTTCAGATTGGATGACCACTGACCTGGTGTTTGATCTGAAGCAGAGGCGATTAATGACCACTGACCTGGCATTAATTACTTATAGCCTGCCATGGAATGAATCATCAGAAGTTGAAGTAGACAGTGAGAAAAGTTGATCCAGAAGGAGGAAGCATCTACGAAGCCTCAACCATTCTCTTATCAATTGATTTTACATCTATCCAGTAATACTTTATTTATTCTGTTTTTATGCGTTTTTCCACAACAACTAAATTTTCTATCCGCCTGACTAAGATCTACAAGAAAGCCATTGCTTGTTCAAACCAATAATCTCCGTGGGATCGACCCTTATTCACCTGAGGTATCACTTGGACATCCCGGTGCACTTGCCAGTCTATCTGTGTGAATATTGCAGAGTCAATTTCGTGCACTAACACACAATGTGGGATTCGAATCCCTGATACTTATATAAGCAGACGAGTGAGATAACTAGTCAACTAATCCAAATTAGTTAAGACAAATACTAATTATTTTTAATATTTTTAACATTAAAAATTGTTAAACTTTAATTTTAATTATAGTTTTATTCCACAACAACTATATTTTGATGACCTACGCAACAAGCTCCTCTTCATTAACCACAAACCAAATCGACGTGAGAGAATTTGGGGGTGAAGGCGGATGCGACGGAAGTGGTGGTGGTTATGGAAGCAAGACGAGGAAAAAAGAATAAAGGAGCGAGGTATTTATGAAATTATCAATGAAAATTCAACGATTGGTTATTTTTGTCGAACAAAACTTATTGTGTATGGGTATAACTTTAGTTTCAATTTTTTATGGTCAGTTTTATTAGCGTGTGCATCTTTCATGATTAGAAAAATGGTTATTTACTCTAATTATTAATTTTAATCTGAGATTCATTTATTAAAAATTAATAAACATTTAATATATAATTTCACATGCCATAAAGATTTAACGAATCTCCATTATATACTTCTTTTGTCCTTGTCACCATTTATTCGTGGAGGTAAATTTTGTAAGAACCTGAATTTTCGAAAATTAAATAAGTTATTTATGATTTATTATATTTATTTAAGAGTATATTTTCAGTGATTTTTATACTGATTGGATAATTTTTGCATTCAAATTTAAAGCTTTAGTAATTGAAAAATAATGAGAATTTTATACGCTTTAATTTGAATATTTAGATTTTGAACTTTATTTTATGGATAAAAAAATTAATTTCATTAACTCTAATTCTTAAATTAGAGTATTTATTTGAGAATAAATTATAATTTGATGAATAAATAGTATTTTCTTTCAAAAAAATTTTGTTGGAATAAAATTGATTTTCAATTACAACATTCTCCCTATTTTTATTTGAAATTACCAACTTACCTTCACTCTTTTTTCCTAAATCAAAACCCTAACCCTATTACACCTACACACTCATCCACTCCCTCACTCAATTCCACCATCCCACCCTCACCCCATACTCTCACACGCATGAAAAAAAAAAGAAAGAAAAGAGAGAAAGAGAGCTACGAAGAACGGGAACCGCTGTCGGGGGAAGAGGATGACGCCAGTATAGCCACGCCGCTATTGCTGTCGTCGTCATGGCTGTGCATGGAGGATCACCGGCACTGAGTTACCAAGAAGGGAGGAGAGGAGGGTGCTCGCGAGAGAAGGGGAGCCGCCATTGTTATTGAGCATCACGAGGAAGGAAAGAGCGCAAGCTAAAGGAGCTGTCGCTGACGCTTCGAGCCGTCGTGTCTCACTAAGCCGTCTTTGTCGTGCTTCTTCACCATCGCACTGGTCATCGTCACCGTCGAGGTCTTCAGCATCGCTGTTAGTGGAGGTTAGCCGAGAGAGGGACGACGTATGGGAAGGAGCTATCGCGAAGCTTCCATTGCTGCTGCTGTTCGTTGAGTCCGACGTCGCCACCATTATCTGGGTCGCTGTGGTTCAAGCCGCCACTGTTGTAGCTCACCTGAGCCCACCGAATGAGCTGCGGTTGCTCTGGTCTTGGTTCTTTTTTGTGCGGTAATTCGTTCTCCTTCGAAAACCCTTTTAGTCATTGTTTCATTATATATTGCTGAATTTTCTGTGGCGTTATTGTGATAGGGTTGAGTTTTGGTCCTTGCATATTGCGATTAAAGCTGCTGCTATAACGGCCCAACTTCCAGCATATCATGATCATACTAGAAGCTGAACGTTACCAACTTGTTTCTCCATACATAATAATAATTAATAAGTATAAGCCTATTCGTTGTTAACACCCAGCGAGTTTACGAGTTTTTTTTAAACAATAGTAGTAATAGTTGCATACATACAGTATAATAAGGAAACATGCGTACACACATTCAGAAAATAGTAGAACATAATACATAGAACATAACACCATAATATACATCATGATACAGAAGTAGCTCAGTTATACTAGTACAAAACTATAATACAACATCCCTCAGTTAGCGACTAATATAATATATACATACATGAACATAAGATGTATTAGGGCCTGGCCTGTTCAAAAGCCCGTAAGCTGGCACCAAGGCTAGCCTAACTCTATTATATACCTATTCCCTCTGAGCAAGCTAGCAAAAGTGAGGGAAATACTCTAATGTACCGGAGTTAGACTGGACGCCTCAAAAAGTCTCATCGTCTCTGATCCGAAAGCCCCTCACAGAAAACTATTGGGTAGGTAATGTTGCCCATTTGCTGATGCCTCATCTGGCTCATCACTACCAGAAAATATATCTACAATCTCAGGGTTCTCCTCAGGTTGCATCCAAGAAAGAGGAAAGTCATAGGGTACACAAGATCAAAGAAAGGTGTACTAATAGGATGCTAAAAAGGTCTACCATGTACTACATAATTACGTACACGAGGTGCCACGCAATAGATATAATACTCATCGAGAACTGGGTCCTCGTATGCATACGGGTGATCAATCTAGTAGAACAGGACTCCCGTGTCAATCTGAAGAGGTGTAAAGGGTAAGAACTGCAAACTACTTAGTAAGGTTGGGGTTTATAGTTAAGTCCTTTTTTAATGTCCGTTTGCAAGTTTCTAAATCCTTTGAATTCGATGGTTTAACCATAAAAAATTACCTTTTTAAAAGAAATTAGTTAATTAACCAGAAAAACAAACTCCCTTTTTAGATAAAAGAATCTTAAAAGTTTCCTAATGGTACGAATGACGAACCTGTTCCAAACATAGGTTCATTAAGTCTATGTTGAACCAGCTTGATATTTCATAATTTACTAAACCACAAGTCAAATTAATCAAGGTCTCCAACCCATCACATAATCAATCATGGCTTCAGACCCAAATAGCTATATCACATCCAATTCACCGCAACCCAACCAATTTCAATCACAAACATAAGTAATAAGGTTCAAGCACAATCAAGAGCAGTTATGTCAAGTATAGCAATTAGCAATTAAACAAAATTATTCACATAGGCAAATCAATTACAATATGCACAAACAAGTATGATGCACGTCTGGTCCTATTGCAGGCAATGAGCTTATTTGTAGGTTTTGACCCGCACCCGACGCAATCCAACCCTCCAAGATAGATAAGGCCTTCCCAGAACTTAATCCCAGATTAAGTACCACATACCCTTTACCAAGTACTCTCAACTTGCAGGGTTGGTAATTGCTTAAATCTCAATATACCGCAGGTATGCTAGTCAGGCCTCTACGAAGCATTCAGCTTGCAGGGCTGGTACTTCTCTATAGCAGCCTGTCTGGGAAGCAACAGCACAATACGGCATCCCCGCACAATATTCACAACATCGCCCAAAGGCTCATATTTCACATATAACCATACTTTCTATCACTTAGTAATCATCTTTATCATCTCTCCACAATCATAAATTAAGCATCACAACATCACAATGAGCTCATTTCACAAATCTATCATTTCTCCATAATCATAAATCAAGCATTACAACATCACAGTGAGCTCATTTCACAAATCTTTCATCTCTCCACAATCATAAATCAAGAATCACAACATCACAGTAATCTCATTTCATAATTCTCTACTTACTCTGTAGGGTTAAGCACACTGCTCTATAGCCTTTAACTCCTTTTCCTTCTAATATGTATATGAGTTTTTAAAACTTATTTCATTACCTTACATATTCCTTAGTTGTTTAATAAAGAGAATTAAAGAATTTTGGACTCAAAACTGCCTTTGTGAGGCTTTTAAGAAAAACTGTCTTTTGATCAATATTTTATGATAAATAATAAAACAATATTATTAATATTTTAATATTAAAATAATATTTTATTCAACTTTGAAAAATTGAATTTTGACTTCCGAACTTTTTAGAAATTGCATTTTGACCCCGTGACTTTTAATATTTGCACTTTGGCCCCTCAACTTTCTCTTAATTAACTTTCAACCCCAAATTTTTTAATAATTAGATTTTGACCCCAAAATAATCAAAACCAAACTTTTTTCTTGTCCTCCAAAAACTAAAAATATTTTTCCAAAAGTTCATCAGATTTCAATCTTTTTGGTAACAGATTTTTACCCGATTTTTGCCAAACCAAAGAGCAATATTTCAGCTATCAAATACACATCAAAACCACATCAAATCTCTTGAAATCATAGTTAGAAGGTCACGTTTTCCAGCAGCAACAACAACAACTCCACAACCTTCAATAACTTGATTTTCAAATATCAAAAAAACAAGATCTCATGATCAAATCATCACACAAACACTCAAAATCAAGTCTCAAGCAACAAGATCTGATTTTACACATCAAAAACACAACTAATCATTGATTAATTTACCAAACCTTACCTCTTTTGCAGCTGCCAAGAATTGAACCAAGAACAAGCTTCAAAAAGTACTTTTACGCCTGATTTAACATAAAAACAACTTTAAAACCATATGAACCATGAAGGCTGAAGCTTCATAATGATGAAAAGAAGGTTTTCCTCACCTTAAGGAACATAGAAATAATTTTTTCATAGAGCCTATAGTAATTGAACCAGAGATCCTAAGAGAAAACATAAAGAAAACATGATTTGCTTGATTTTCCACCATGGCCGAAAATTCAAGGAGGAGGAGCAAACATCATACCTTGATTTACTTGATGAAAATTGACATCAAAATATCGAGGAGAAAGATTTGAATGCTTTGATTGAATTAGATTTTTGATAGGGGTTTTAGTTTGAGAAAGAACGGAGAAAGAAGCTCAGGCATCCCTGGAAGTTTTCTTGATTTTCTCTCCCGGAATTTTTGAATTCTAGCTTGTCTTGGAAGAAAAGTTGATGGTAATGATGAGCGTAGGGAGCCGTGGGATTAGGATAAGCATTATCCTAAAGTTTGGTGTAAAAATATCTCAAGAAAGGATATTTATTAAAGCTAGATGTATTAGAATACAAGTGTTTCTTACATTTTCTTTAAGAAACCTTTTCTATGAAAGAAAACATGTGGTGGCTATCCTTGGGAGAGCCACGTGTCATAAGGTGCTGAGTCATCAAAATTTAATAATAAAATATAATTTTGAAGATAATTACTAAAACTATATATGTCAGATTACACTACTAAAGGATAAGCATGAGCTTTACTAGTATAAATGATACTAGTAACAAGATAATCTTGAGAATAAAAGATATATGATGAAGCATTAGCATTGCTACGTTCATCTAAGAATGCCGGTATTATCCATTACCAGTAGATTTCTAGCTCAATTATTATATTACTAATCATAGGTCAACATTAATCACAGCAGAGAAAATAATATTATAATATTCCAAAAAAAAGAAAAAATAATAATATAATATTTCAAATAAAATAATAATATATGAATATTATATTAATATATTTTTTTCTCGAAATTTGGGACCGGCTCATCACAATGAGACAAATCACGCAAATTAGAATTTTGAAATTGGCACCCGAAGTGGCCCAAAAAACGTAACTTTTTGTGATGTGCCTGCTTAGATCAGGAAAGGTGTCTGGTGCAGTCAAGTTGCTGACTCAGCAGCTTGATGACACAACACCTGTGCAGCAGAGGTGCTTATATGCATTAAAATTCCAAAAAATACCATAAAAATTCCGTATGATCCCAAATAAACGCCGTTTCTTCGGGGCTAGGCCGTTACATTCTACCCTCGTAATAGAAAATTTTGTCCTCAAAATTTTAATTACTTGAAAAGAGAAATGGATAGTCTTTCCTTATCTTGTCTTCTAGCTCCCATGTGTACTCTTTGGTTCCAGTTTGTCCCTAGGCTACCTTAACTAATGGTACTATCTTGCCTCTTAGCTATTTGTCACTTCACTCCACAATCCTTGTTGGTAAATTTTGGCATGTCAAGTCGGCTCGCAGCTGTACTGTCTTTGGTTGTAAAATATAGCTTTCGTTGGGATTATACTTCTTGAGTTGTGAAACATGAAATACATCGTGAAAGTTCGACAAATAAGGGGGGAGGGCTATTTGTGCTACTGGACCGACCCTTTTAAGAATTTGAAAAGGACCTAAGTATCATGGACTCAATTTCTTAGTTCTAAGAGCTCTACCTATCCCGGTTGTGGGTGTCACCCTTAAGAAAATATGGTCACCATCGCTAAACTCTAAGGGCCTATGCCTAATATCTGCATAGTTCTTCTGTCGAGTTTGAGCAGTCTGAATCTTTTCTCAAATATGCTTAATTTGTTCAGTAATCTTTTGCACAAATTCTGGCCCAAAAATCCTACCTTCTTCTTTATCATACCCGGATAACAGTGACTGACACTTTCTCCAGTAGAGACTTTCATACGGTGCCATAGTAATTCCTATTAATGTTTCTCTTATTCCTAATTTTAAGCTTTCAAAGGTTAACATCATTTCTTCTTCTTTGATCATCATCAAGGATATGCCCAGATTCTTCCGACTTAAAGCATCTATGACTATATTACCCTTTCCAGGATGGTAACTTAACTTAAAGTCATAATCATTCAAGAATTCCATCCATCACCTTTGTCTCATATTTAAAGTCTTTCTGATCAAAGATGTACTTCAGACTCTTATAATCGGAGAAAATTTCAAATTAAACTCCATCCAAATAGTGTCTCTAGATTTTGAGTGCAAAAACTACTACTACCAATTCTAAATCATGTGTTAGATAATTCCTTTCATAAGGTCTCAACTATCTTGAAGCATAAGCCCCTACATTCCTATGCTGCATCAATATGCATCCAAGTCCCATAAAAGAAGTTGATATATGTCCAGAAGGGTATTTGACGAACTGGACTCGATTCATGAGAGGAGAGAGATAATAGTATAATATTATCATTATATTAGTATTAGAAAATGCTTTAATGACATTATAAGGTTACCTGGTCTGTTTTTGTTAAAAACAGAAAATCAGTTTAACCGGGTTTACGGTTTACTGGTGCAACTTAGCACCAGCACTCTCTAATGAATTTAGCAATGCTAAGGCATCATTATACATGTTCTATTCTCATAATAAATATGTTACTAGTGTCATTTATGCTAGTAGCTCAGAAAGTGTTAAAATCATGTAGAAAAGATG
Source organism: Arachis ipaensis (assembly GCF_000816755.2). Lineage (NCBI taxonomy): Eukaryota > Viridiplantae > Streptophyta > Magnoliopsida > Fabales > Fabaceae > Arachis > Arachis ipaensis. The sequence continues at coordinate 80,934,779 of NC_029792.2, forward strand.
GGGTTTTAGTGGCTGGAAATTTATTTTGAATTTTGGTAAAAATCGGTTGCTGAAAAGACTGAAAAATAGGTAAAAACAGAGAAAGAATTTGAAGAATATACGAAGAACACGAAGAACACTTTGAGTGTGGTGAAGAACATTGAAGAACACTGACGTCGGGATTTCTACCAGTAAAGAAATTCATAGAAACGGTTGCGTTGTAGATATAGTTTCTAAACCGGCAAAAATCCCTTTGTACAAACGTGTTGGGTGTCACGAGTAACAAACCCCTTTTAAAAATTGTTAACCGAGTATTCAAACCTCGGGTCGTCTTCTCAAGGAACTAAGAGGAAGTGTGTTCTTATTATTGGCTATAAAGGTTGTAATCGGGGTTTAGAAGGTGAAAAGCAAGTAATTTAAATGACGAGTGAATTAAGTGGCAATTAAGAATAAATAATAACTGTAAAGCGACTTTTAGCAAGGTAGAGAAATTAGAGGTCCAACATAGTTATCTCTCTCAACAATAATGAAAGTTGAATCTAAACTCCACTTGGTCAACCTTTACCAGGGTAAGGGAAAGTCAAGGGACTAATTAAGTTGACCTTTGAATCCTAATTATTTCCTAAGAAAAGGTTGGGATTATTTAAGTTCAGCTCAATCAGCAAGATCACGATTATCAATTGTATTGAGTTTAATAACTGTTGAGTTACTAAATTCTTAACCAGAACCAAAAGGGGAAAAAGTAAAGTTGTTGGAATAATAGTAAAAATATCCTTAGATGGGAAGCAATGGTAACTTAAGTCAAACAGAACAATCATAAACTGAAAATACCTCAATTATCATTAATTCAAATAGAAATCTGTAACATGGAATAATTCATAAATAATAATAATCAATTCAAATGTTGGAATAAATAAAGAGAAGTAATATTAAAATAAAATTAAACCTGGATCCAGAGTTACTCTTAAAACAAGAAGAAATCCTAAATCCTAAAAGCAAGAGGGAGGAGATCTCCCTCTCAACTAAATCTACTTCATTGAAAGGTGAAAATATGCGTTCTCTCTGAATGGATGCATTTCCTCACTTCATAACCTCTGGTCTATGCCTTCTGGACTTGGGTTTGGGCCAAAAGGGCCTCAGAACTCGTTATGAGCGTTTTCTGCAATTTCTGGTGCGTGGCCTCTGTCACGCGTCCGCGTGAGTCACGCGGTCGCGTCAATTGGAGCTTTTCCTTGCCACGCGGTCGTGTCAGTCATGCGACCGCGTCATGTGCGTTCTGCTTAAGGCGCGCGGTCGCGTCAGTCATGCAGCCGCGTCGCTGCTGATTCGTGCTTGGCACGCGATCGCGTCATCCATGCGATCGTGTGGATACCAGTTTCTTTAAAGCTCCGTTTTGCTTTCTCCTTCCATTTTAGTATGTTTCCTTTTTCATCCTTTAAGCCATTCTGCCTTAGAAAATCTGAAACTACTCAACACACTAATCACGGCATCGAATGGAAATAAAGGTAATTAAAATAATTAATTTTTAAAGCTTAGAAAACATGTTTTTCATTATATGACATAATAGGGAAGGGAAAGTAAAACCATTCAATTAATGTGAATAAGTAGGTGAAGAGTTGAATAAATCACTTTAATTAAGCACAAAAGATTTCATGAAATATGGGTTTATCAACCTCCCCACACTTAAACACTAGCATGTCCTCATGCTAAATCCAAGGTAGGATGCATATGGTCAAGTGAGTTTGAGATTTGAATCTTTGATTAAGCTTAAACTTCCCACCTAACCTATATAGTAACCTATACAATTTCAAAGCTAACCTAACTACCAATTCTTCACTTTTTCACATACTCATGCATTCTCTTTTTGATCACGACACATATGCATTGATTTTTGTTGAACTTGATTTTGGGGGCATTTTGTCCCCTTTTTATTACTTTTCTTTTTCTTTCTTTTTCTCTTCTATTTTTTTATATATATTTTTTTCTTTTTATTTTTCTCATCTTTTTTTCAAACTAAAATATACACAAAAGCATCAATACATATGGTATAAACATAATTGATACATGAATATGTATCCATTCCCATGATTTTCAACAAAACCACAAAATACATTTTTATCTCTAGCCAATGTCCCAAACTCTCCCAAAATCAAATGATAAACACTCTCACTAGCCTAAGCTAATCAAAAATCCAAACAAGGAACATTTATTGTTTTTCACTTAGGCTCGTAATGTGCTAAAATTAAGAACAAATGGGTTTACCATAGGCTCAAAGTTGGCTAACAATGGAAAATAAAAGGTAGGCTATTTGGGTAAGTGAGCTATTTGAAACAATGGCCTCAATCATATAAGTGCATTCATACACAAAATAATGGATATAAAGAATCAAAAAAACCAAAGATTACAATCATAGAAAGAGAATAATGCACACAAGAATGAAAATAAGTGGTTATATAACGTAACCACACAATTAGGCTCAAATCTCACATGCTTGTGTTCTTAGCTCAAAAATCATGTTTCATAATATATGTAATTCAAGCAAGTTCTAAAAAAAAAATTTTTCCAATCAATTGGGGTGCCCTATAGATAAATTTCTTGAAAAATCTCATTATTTTGACTAAGCTTATATATATATACATATATATATGCAAAATAATAAAATGCAACTAAAAATCCTAGAAGACCTAAAATGAGATGCAAAAGTATTGGGATTAGAAATTTGTCACTCAAGAACGCCGATTGGTCGGACGACCTCCCCACACTTAAAAGTTTGCACCGTCCTCGGTGCATTCAAAGATGAGCAAGGGGGTATGGTGATTCTCCGAGTTGCCACCTTCAGCTGGCGGATCAACCGGTGCTGTGTGTTCTTTCTTTCTGCTTCCATTTTTGCTTTATGGTGCATCGGACATAAAAAATAGAAAATAACACCGTAAGATGAGAAAATACAAAAGCAAAGAAGCGTGCATTGTTGGAATTAGGTGAATCACTATAATGGAGTGAGTGAATTAGTGTGACATTAGTGAAAAATAGGTGTGTGAATTCTAAATTGGGTGCCTTTTAGAGCACACACACTATCATAGAGAGATATGTCACAATTACACAAAGAAAGTATGCACGCCACTCATTCTAGTGTGCTTGAGATACTTTCGAAGAGACTTGTAGTTTAAGACAACCAAATAAGAAATAAGGAAGCATAAAAGCATTCAAGCAAAGTCAAGCAATTGTGAATTGGATAATGGATGGACATTGATTGATGTGCAAGGTAACTTTAATGAACAAGATGGAATGTGAAACTTACATATCAAACAATGACACATATTGAAGTTTATTTGCGACACCTAAGTGACATAGAGGTGGAGCACATGGATGCTATGGAACTAAAGAAATAGAAAATAAAAGTGAAAATCAATCACATAGCAAGCATGGTCCACAAAACTTAAAGAGCTCAAAAAAATATGTCACTTAGGTAAGCTTTCGATCCAATTTCACAATTCCAAAATCTCAACGCATGAAATAGGTGATGTGAATACGGATCAAGCATAGCAAGCATCTCCAAAAAAAATGAATTGATAATGTATAATTTCCTAACGATGGATGATGAATGCATGGCGGCCAAAACATGCAATTCAAAAGAGTTAAGATGCTTGGAGGCAATGTACAAGTACTTGATATTCAAAACATTGAGCATTAAGAACTCGAAACCAAGTAACAAAATTGTACCCTCAACAAAGAATCCAACAATGAATATCAAAAACAATTATGCTAAAATAGCATTCAGTTAATAATAAGCAGCAATAAACAATAAATAAGATTAATAATCCAACACTTATAACGAAACAGAAAAAAAGTAAACATGAAACAAACTAACTAAACAACTAACTAATCAACTAACTAAAAGAAATGGTGTTATATGGTGTTTGGTAGTGTTGGGTGATGGTTGAAGGGTGGAAAGAAGAGAGGAGAAGAGAGAAGAAGGAAAGAAATGGAAAGAAGAGAAGAAAAGAATATGAGTGATGCAGGGTATCCCACGCATACGCGTCAGTGACGCGTGCACGTGGAGTGGTGAAATGGACGCGACGCGTACGCGTGGATGGCTTATTCAAAGAGCGACGCGTACACGTCCTTCACGCTTACGCGTGGGTTGGCCTGCACGAAAGGCACAGTGTTCGTGCAGTGCAGGTGCAACTCTCGGGTTTTTAGCTGGGAGGTGGAGTTTTGGGATCCACACATACGCGTGGGTGACACGTGCGCATGGGTGGTCGAAAATGCTTGGGGAACGTGTACGAGTGGGTTGGTGCTTTGTTTTTCAAAATTTTTCAAGTTTTTGCACCAAACCAACCATACCAAACCTCCAAACAGCTACCAAAATACTATAAAACCTTATTTAACCTACTAGACTCCCAAATAAACTCAATAAACTAAACAAAGATGAAATTAAACTTATTTTACCAATATTTACAAAAGAAAAAAAGGGAAAGATTTTACCATGGTGGGGTGTCTCCCACCTAGCACTTTTGTTTATTGTCCTTAAGTTGGACTTATGGGGAGCTCCTCTTCATCAAGGTGGCTTGTGCTTGAATCTATCCTTGAATATCCACCAATGCTTGGACTTCCAATAAGCTCCATCATTCAAAGTTAATAGCTCCAAGCTTTGATGGAGTTCTTCACAACCCATAGGCTCCCAAAGTTGATCCTCACATTGTAATCCAGGATCCCATACTTTGTTTTCACACCCATCTCTAAATTGGTTATGATAATTCCCTCCAGGTGGTAAGCAAGCTGAATTCTCATGAAGGCACCAAACTACCCTCCTAGACCCATCCAATTAAGCACTACACCAATCCATGTTCCTCAATTTTGAGCTTCCCACCATAATGAGTCTATAGTTACAACGCCAACCACTAAACATCCTCCTCTTACGCTTAATTCCACAAAGCGCCCTAAGTTGGCCATCTGTTTCAAGCAAACCAAATTCAAATGGGATAATAAAGCTAAGAGTTAGGAGTTTTACCCACTCAAATGAAGGATTAGATGGCAACTCAGGTAGAGGAGTTCCCAACGGTCTTGACAAAGCATGTTCTACTCCCATCCATCCTCTTCTAGAGGCTTCCACCACTTGGCAAGGTTCTTTAAGCTTTGCCTCTTGCCAAGTTTCCTCAAGTTCAAGCTCTTCTTCACCAATGTCTTTAAGCTCTTCCCCATCACTCAAATCATAGATAGGAATTTTAGTGAAGTCTACCTCATCATCAGTTCCAAGCATAGTGGGGAAGGGTTCATCAAGCTCAAAAGGGTCATATGTTGATGCGGAATCATCATATATAGAAGGACTTATTGATTGCCCAACTTCTTCCAAACCTTCTTCTTGGTAGCTTTCTTCCCATTCCATCTCATCTTCATTGCTAGGGAGGTTGTGCATCTTCTTCCTTAATCTCAATTTCAAGCCCAATGAGAGAGAATTCGATTGTAGATAAGAAATTCCCAATGATTGAATCCATTTCTTCAACCTCTTCCAAGTCTTCAATCATAATATGCTTTACAGGTTGTATACCCTCTTCAACATCAATATCAAGCTTTTTGGAAGAGGACTTTTCAACTTGTGATTCTCCCATGTACTCAACATACCCTAAATCTCCAACCACTACTTCCTCTTGTTCAATAATCTCTACCTCCTCCTCTTGTTGGACTTCCTGCTTTAACTCCTCCTCTTGCCCCTGAAGCTTTAAGTCCATTCCCTCACTAAGCTCCTTGAGTGCTTCTCCACATTCAACAATGGGAGTGCCTTGATCGCATAGGCTTAGGCGGGATGAGACCATGTTGCTAACGGCTTCCATCACAACAGCAACCTTAGCTTCTATCTCCTTGAGCTCTTCATCTTGCTTCAGACACCTAGCTAGAAGTTTTTGTTGCTCTTGCATTAAGTCGTCCGATGAAGGTGGTGGTGGAAGAGAGTGTTCATTGTTTGAGGGAAAGGTATTGTAGTTAGAAGGTGGTCCATATTGGTGAAAGTCTTGAGGTGGTGTGTATGGAAATTGTGGTTCTTCGCTGTATTGGTGTTGGAATGGTGGTGGCTCTAGATATGGTTCATATGGTAGTTGGTACGGTGGATATGAGTTAGGGTCATATGGGGTGAATGGTGGTATGAGGCTTGTGAATGAGGTTGTTAGGGACTAAGTTGAGGGAAAGGGTCATATGTATGTGGTGGTTGTGGTTGACAATCACAATAAGGGTCATCACACATATTAGATTGGTATGCATCAAGAGTTGGATTGTACCCATAAGAAACCGGAGAGTAATCATGTTGGGGTGGCGCTTGAACGGCTTGGATGGAATAAAATACCTTTTGTTCTTTGCACATCTCCATAAGGAGAGTAGTCATATCCCCAAGCACTCTTGTCAAACTTAATTCGGAAGGAGATTGTTGCCAAGAAGATTGTCCATAAGCTTGGGGCTCCTCCTACCCTTGATCTCCAAATCCTTGATGCAAATCCTTGTTAAAGCTTCCATTTCCTACAACATAGTTTGAACCACACTCATAGCCAAAGTGATGAGAATTCATGGTGACAAGAGAAAACAAAAATGAAAACTAACAAGAAATAAAGAGAGCAAAGTCCTACAACTAGCAACAACTAACAAAGAAGAAAAAGGCAAACATATTCGTAATATATACAATAGCCAATAACATAGCACCATTGCAATTCCCCAGCAACGGTGCCATTTTGATGCTCGGTTTCTTTGTATGGTTTAGAATTTCACATGAAATCTCGTTGCAAGTATAGTTCTAAACCGACAAAGAATCCTCACATGCAAAAATATTGGTTGTCACAAGTACAAACCCCAATAAGAATTAACTGAAGTATTTAAACCTCGGGTCATCTCACAAGGAATTGCAATGAAGTGGTTAATTATTGGCTATGAAGGTGCAAGGGGGTTTTGATTGATAAATGGGGCAAGAAATTAAATGACAAGAAAAGTAAATCAAGCAAGTAAAGAAAGCAAGTAATAAAGAGAGACATTCATGGCAAGGGTTGAGAATATAGGCTTTCTATCCTAGTTACTAATAACAATAATTAACAAGAATTTATCTTATTACGTCATCCCCGATGATAGAAGAAGGTAACATATTATCTTCACACTCGAAGAAAGTCTAACAAGACTAGCTAATCTCAATCCAAACGTCCTAATCAACTCACTAATTGAATTAGCAAGAGATTAGAGTTAATGGAAACAATACTAGCTAACAACTCTAGATCACCAACATGGGTTGGGTATCCATGACTCAAGATCACCTGATTTCTCTTTCCAAGCCAAGAATGCTCAAAATCTATTCTAACATCCAACCAAGCATTTTGTTAAACACTTGGAAGGCATAAAAGGAAATCATAATAAATTGCAAGAAATAGTAAAATCTACCAACTACCAATTGCAAGGAAAGTGAGATCACAACTCAAATCAACAATCAAAAGAACATCAAATATTAAATTGCATTAAAGGAGATCCAAAGTGCATGAACATAAAAGAGACATGAAAGTAAAATTAACAAAAGAACCAAAAAGAATTGAAGTATTAGAACAAGGAATTGTAGAGGAAACAAGATGAAATCAAGTAATCAAATCTAGATCTAAGAGAAATTAACCTAATCCTAACTTAATTCTAGAGAGAAGATGGAGCTTCTCTCTCTAGAAAACTAATTAAAGGCTCATCATGACTAACTAAGTGCTCCCCCTTTGTTCAGGCTTGAATTCTGCATGAAATACCCTCAGAAATGAGTTGGATTTGGGCCTGGACAGCTCAGAAATCGCCCCCAGCAATTTCACTTTAAGTGAGTCACGTGCCGAGCGTCACGCGTACGTGTGGGCGACGTGTGCGCATCGCTGGCCAAAACTCCTACTCACGCGTACGCGTGGGTGACGCGTGCGCATGGCCCTCAATTCTCCAAATGATCATTTCTTTGTGAATTCTCCATTTTGCATGCTTTTCTCTTCATTTCTTCCATCCAATACTTGCCTTATGAACCTGAAATCACTCAACAAACACATCAAGGCATCGAATAGAATTAAAGTGAATTAAAATCACCAATTTAAGGGCCTAAAAAGCATATTTTTACAATTAAGCACAATTTAAGGGGAATTACAAAACCATGCTATTTCATTGAATAAATGTGAGAAAAGGTGATAAAATCCCCTAAATTAAGCACAAGATAAACCACAAATTTTGGGTTTATCAATAGAAAAAATATGTCCTTGCTGTCGCGGCCTATCTACCCCTTGTATTGGCTTCTTCGGACAATTCTTTGCCATGTGTCTAAGCTAACGACAAGAGAAACAAATAATGCCTCTAGACTGACAAGGTCTACCTCCATGCTCCTTTCCACACTGCCTACATACTGGTCCTATTTGTGTCTACTGAGGTCCCTTACCCATATCCTATCTCATTTTTCCTCCGTTACCACTATTCTCGCCATTACGATCACCGTTGTAGTCACCATTATGCTTCCTCAAATAGTTAACTGCTTGAGTAGTAGCAGTTGCTATTTCACGCACAGCCTTAGCCATAGCGTAAATTACAGCAAACAGGTTATCATCGTTTTGCGCGGATTGTTAGCGGTAGTCTCTCCCCGAGTGCTACGTCTCTGTGAACTCATCCTGATCATGTTCACACCAAACAATTGATACCAAGGTGATTAGTCTCAATACCTTAGGTAGGGCGTAACCATTCTCAGAATGAAAGCACAAAGACAATCATGCAACACATATCACATGGATATCCTATAAGCATGAGACAGACAATAGAGCATGCGATAAAGCATGATCCAGTCCATTTCCCAGGCTCTAACAGGAAGGACCGCTCTGATACCAAATTGTAATAGCCCAACACCCAGCATGTCATGATCATACTAGAAGCTGAATGTTACCAACTTGGTTCACCATACGTAATAATAATTAATAAGTATAAGCCTGTTCGTTGTTAACACCTTGCGAGTTTATGAGTTTTTTTTTAAAACAATAGTAGTATAGAGTCGCATACATACAGTATAATAAGAAAATATGAGTACACACATTCAGAAAATAATAGAAAGTAATACATAGAACATCACACCATAATATACATCATGATACAGAAGTGGCTCAGTTATACCAGTACAGAACTATGATATAGCACCCCTCAGTTAGCGACTCATATAATATATACATATATGAACATAAGATGTCCCAGGCCTGGCCTATCCAAAAGCCCCTAAGCTGGCACCCAGACTAGTCTAACTCTATGATATGCCTATTCCCTCTGAGCAAGCTAGCAAAAGCGAGGGAAATACTCTAATGTACCAGAGTTAGACTGGACGCCTCAAAAAGTCTCCTCGTCTCTGATCCGAAAGCCCCTCATAGAAAACTATTGGGTAGGTAGTGATGCCCGCTCACTGATGCCTCATCTGGCTTATCACTGCCAGAAGAGATATCTACAATCTCAAGGTCCTCCTCAGGTTGCATCCAAGAAAGAGGAAAGTCATAGGGTACATCGAGATCGAAGAAAGGTATACTAATAGGATGCTGAAAAGGTCTACCATATACTACATAATTATGTACACGAGGTACCGCACAATAGATATAATACTCTCCGGGAACTGGGTCCTCGTAGGCATACTGGTGATCAATCTCGTAGAACAGGACCCCGTGTCCATCTGAAGAGGTGTAAGGGGTAAGAACTAGGGAGTTCTTAGTAAGGTTGGGGTTTGTAATTAAGTCCTTTTATAATGTCCGTTTGCAAGTTTCTAAATCCTTTGAATTCGATGGTTTAACCATCAAAAATTCAAAACCTTTTTAAAAGAAATCAGTTAATTAACTAGAAATCCAAACTCCCTTTTCAGATAAAAGAATATTAAAAGTTTTCTAATGGTATGAATGACCAACCTGTTCCAAACTTAGGTTCATTAAGTCTATGTTGAACCAGCTTGATATTTCATACTTTGCTAAACCACAACTCAAACCAATAAAAGCCTCCGGCCCATCACATAATCAATCATGGCTTCAAGCCCAAATAGCTCAATCACATCCAATTCACCATAACCCAACCAATTTCAATCTCAAACACAAGTAATAAGGTTCAAGCACAATCAAGAGCAGTTACGTCAAGTATAGCAATTAGCAGATAAACAGAATTATTCACATAGGTAAACCAATTACAATATGCACAAACAAGTATAATGCATGTCTGGTCCTACTGCAGGTAATGAGCTCATTTGTCGTTTTTGACCCGCACCAGACGCAATCTGACCTTCCAAGTCAAATAAGGCATTCCTAGAACTTAGTATCAGATTAAGTGCCGCATACCCTCTACCAAGTACTCTTGATTTGCAGGGTTGGTATTTGCTCAAATCTTAATATACCGCAGGTATGCGAGTCAGGACTCTATCAAGCATTCAGCTTGCAGGGCTGGTACTTCTCTACCGTAGGCTGTTTGGGAAGCAACAACACAATACGGGCATCCCCGCACAATATTCACAACATCACCCAAAGGTTCATATTTTACATTGATGAATGGGAAATTGTCTGTAAAGAATTTCACAATTGAATTCTCGTCGAAGTATAGTTTCTAAACCAACAAGGAATCCTTTCATGCAAAAATTTGTTTGACACAAGTACAAACCCCTAGTAAAACTAATAACCGAAGTATTTAAACCTCGGGTTGTCTCTCAAAGGAATTGTAGGGTAGTGTTCTTGTTATTGGCTATGGACATGTATATTTTAGGGTTTTGAATAAGAGACAAAAAGAGTAAGTGGTAAAGGAATTCAAATGATGAAAAGGTCTTGGCAAGGTTTGGTGGTCAAGGATCTCTATCCTTATTACTAACCACAACATGATAATTGCAAGGATCAATCCCATTAAGTCATCCTCTAACAAGTAAAGGAAAGTCCATAAGTCCTAGCTATTCATTAATGAATTAATAAGAGCTAGAGTCAATGGCTACCAACTATCAATCACTTGGACATTAGTAACTCAAGAATTTCTAAGTTATCTTCCCAAGCCAAGGACATAAAATTCTACTCTAACATCCTTTCAAGCATTTTGACAAACACTTGGAAGGTATAAAAGGAAAGCATAGTAAATTGACAACAAGAATGAAATCTAATAACTTATTGCAAAGAATCAACAACAACAATCAAAGAAAGCACAATTAACATGAATTACCTCAAATTGTATTAAAAGAAAATAAAAGGAACAAGAGTAGATCAACAACAAAGTATAGAAACAACATAGAGGAAATTACAACAAGAGAATAGTAGAACAAGATGTAGCAACAAAGAATTGAAAGGTAGAAGTAGATGAAAGCATGAATTAAAACCTAGATCTAAGCTTGTTAACCTAAATCTAATCCTAATTCTAGAGAGAAGAGAGAGCTTCTCTCTCTAAAACTAACACTAAAACTAGATCTCAACTAAACTAATGACTAATATGTAAAGTGATGCATTCCCCTTCAATCCTTGGTCCTTTTAACCTTTTCCCACAAAAATTCAGCTCCAAACTGGGCCAGGGGCACTTTTGAATTCGCCAGGCACGATTTCACTTAAAAATCACGTGCCAGCACTGATGCGTATGCGTACAGCATGCGTGCGCATCCTTGGAGTTTTACGATCCACACGTGCGCGTCCATTGCGCGTGCGCGTGGATGAGTGCATCCCAAATCTTTGGCTTTCCATGATTTCTCCACTTTGCATGCTTTTTCTCTTCACTCCTTTGATCCATTCCTAGCCTTTTCAACCTGAAATCACTAACAAACAAATCAAGGCATCTAGTAGAATCAAAAGTGAAATAAAATTAGCAATTAAAGGCCTAAAAAAGCATGTTTTTACACTTAAGCACAAATTAGGAGACAATCATGAAAGCATGCTATTCTAGTGGATAAATGTGGGAAAAGGGTGATAAAATCCCCTAAATTCATCATAGGATGCACCACCAAATAGTGGTGCATCACACATATAACCATAATTTTCATCACTTAGCAATCATCTTCATCATCTCTCCACAATCATAAATTAAGCATCACAACATGACAGTAAGCTCATTTCACAAATCTATCATTTCTCCACAATCATAAATCAAGCATTACAACATCACAGTGAGCTCATTTAAAAAATCTATCATCTCTCTACAATTATAAATCAAGAATCACAACATCACAGTGATCTCATTTCACAATTCTCTCCTTACTCTGTAGGGTTAAGCACACTGCTATATAGTCTTTAACTCTTTTTCTTTCTAACATTTATACGAGTTTTTAAAACTTGTTTCATTACCTTACATACTTCTATACCATCTCTTATACCTTTCTTTAGGTGTTTGATAAAGAGAATTAGGAAATTTTAGACACAAAACTACCTTTTTAAGGCTTTTAGCAAAAAGTGCAAAAAGTGTTTTCTTAGATGTTTAACAAAGAGAATTAGGGAATTCTGAACTCAAAACTGCCTTCCTGAGGCTTTTAGGAAGAATTACCTTTTGATCAATATTTTATTATTAATAATAAAATAATATTATTAATAAAATAATATTATTAATAAAATAATATTATTAATATTTTAATATTAAAATAATAATATTTTATTCAACTTTCAAAAATTACATTTTGACACCTGAACTTTTTGGAAATTGCATTCTGACGTCCCTCAATTTTTTTTTAATTAACTTTCAACCCCAAACTTTTAAATAATTTGATTTTGAACCCAAAATCATCAAAACCAAACTTTTTTCTTGTCCTTCAAAAACTAAAAATATTTTTCCAAAAGTTCATCAGATTTTAACTTGATTTTCAACTAGTTTTTCAATCTTTTTGGTAACCAATTTTTACCCGATTTTTGCCAAACTGATGCGTGAGCATCTTTCCTATCTTTTTCTAGTGAATTTGCATCCGAATTTGTTACGTTTAATCAAGATTTAAGTTATTTTGAGTCATTATGAATGCTACTTTGAGTTGTGTTTAATTTGGTTTATTTTAGGTAGCATTCGGATGGATTTGACAGGGTTTGTGTAGAAGAAAAGGAAGAAAGTGGATGATGCTGTCAACCCTGACTTTCTTGCACTCCAACGGACATAACTTGAGCTACAGAGGTCCAATTGATGCGGTTCTAGTGGAATTGGAAAGCTAACTTTCAGAGCTTTCCAACGATAGATAATAGTATACAATTTTCTCCCAGACTATACGTCCTTGGTGGCGCCTAACTTGGGATTTTCCAAGTTAGGCGCCAGATGAAGACTTGCACGCCAATTCCATTCGGGCATGGTGTCGCCTAACTTGGGATTTTCCAAGTTAAGCACCAGTTGAAGTACAAGCATCCCAGGTTGGGTGCCAGATGCTCACAAACACGCCAATTACACATGGTAATAGTGGCACCTAACTTGGCTTAGCCCAAATTAGGCGCCAACCTTTAAGTTTTTGGCTGGTCCCCACGTCCCCTCATGGAGAAGCACGAGATATTTTATATATTTTTTATTAAAATGTTATTTTATTTGTAAAT
>NC_029792.2:80948482-80995248 GCF_000816755.2 Arachis ipaensis
CTTCCGCACTTTTATGTTTTTTCTGCTAGGGTTTATTTTCTCCATGAGTAACTAAACCTCTATTGTTAAGGTTAGGAGCTCTGTTTATTTCTATAGATTGAAATTATTATTTTTCTATTTTAATTAATGTATTGATTCAGTTTCAAGGATTACATTCTTACTTAATTTTATGAATCTGGGTGGAACGGAAGTATGACCCTTATTCTAGATGCGTTCTTATGATCCTTGGAAGAGGTCTCTCACCTGAACACATCTTAAAAATAAATTTCTCTTAAATTGCTAATTACATGAACTAATTGGGATACATGATATAATCTTGTTAGCTTTGGGTAATTAGGGTTTTTGTGGCTAATAAACTAGAATTGGACCTAAACCTCAAATTTGAAATTAAGTGACCAAGGAATTGATGGTTAACTAGGTTAGAGGAGACTAAATTACTAAAGAATTAGGTTTTAATCAATTACAGTTTTCCATGAATTAAATCTTGCAAGATTAAAATAGTTGGTAAGAAAAGTTAATCCGGAAGATAAACAACTCTGAAACCTTAACTATTTTCTCATATATTCTTCACAACCCATTTACTGCATGTTTCTAATTCACTAAATTTACTGTTTAGTGCCATTAATTCTCAAAACACCAATTTCTGATTGCCTGACTAAGCCAATCACTCAATCATAAATGCTTGATCCATCAATCCTCATGGGATTGACCCTCACTCACCTAAGGTATTACTTGGTACGACCCGATGCACTTGCCGGTTAGTTTGTGGACTTTAAATTCCACACCACAAACTAAAGAGCAAATTTTCGGCCATTAAATACACATCAAAAATACATCAAATCTCTTGAAATTCATAGTTGGAAGGCCACATTTTCCAGCAGCAACAACAGCAACTCCACAACCTTCAATAACTTGATTTTCAAACATTAAAATAACAAGATTTCATGATCAAATCATCACACAAACACTCAAAATCAAGCCTCAAGCAATAAGATCTAATTTCATACTTCAAGAACACAACTAATCATTAATTAATTTACCAAGCCTTACCTCTTTTGCAGCTGCCAAGAATTGAACCAACAACAAGCTTCAAAAAGCACTTTTACGCCTAATTAAACATAAAAAATAACTTTAGAACCATATGAACCATGAAGGCTGAAGCTTCATAATGATGAAAAGAAGGTTTTCCTCACCTTAAGGAACATTGAAATCATGTTTTCATAGAGCTTATAGTAATTGAACCAGAGATCTTAAGAGAAAACATAAAGAAAACATGATTTGCTTGATTTTCCACCATGGCCGAAAATTCAAGGAGAAGGAGAAAACATCATACCTTGATTTACTTGATGAAAATTGACATCGAAATGATGAGGAAAAAGATTTGAATGCTTTGATTGGATTAGATTTTTTATAGAGGTTTTAGTTTGAGAAAGAACGGAGAAAGAATCTCAGGCATCCCTGGAAGTTTTCTTGATTTTCTCTCCCGGAATTTTTGAATTCTAGCTTGTCTTGGAAGAAAAGTTGATGGTAATGATGAGCGTAGGGAGCCATGGGGTTAGGATAAGCATTATCCTAAAATTTGGTGTAAAAATATCTCAAGAAAGAATAATTATTAAAGCTAGATGTATTTGAATACAAGTGTTTCTTACTTTTCCCTTAAGAAATCTTTGCTAAGAAAGAAAACATGTGGTGGCTATCCCCGGGAGAGCCACGTGTCAAAGGGCACTGAGTCATTAGAATTTAATAATAAAATATCATTCTGAAGATAATTACTAAAACTAGATACGTCAGATTACACTACTAAAGGATAAGCATGAGCTTTACTAGTATAAATGATGCTAGTAACAAGATAATTGATGAGCGGATAATTTATACCTTTTTTGGCATTATTTTCACATAGTTTTTAGTATGATTTAATTACTTTTTATTATATTTTTATTAGTTTTTATTCAAAAATTACATTTCTGGACTTTGCTATGAGTTTGTGTGTTTTCTCTATGATTTTAGGTATTTTTTTGCTGTAATTGAGGGACCTGAGCAAAAATCTGATTCAGAAGCTGAAAAAGGACTGCAGATGTTGTTGGATTCTGACCCTCCTGCACTGGAAGTGAATTTTCTGGGACTACAGAAGCTCAATTGGCGCACTCTCAATTGCGTTGGAAATTAGACATCTTGGGCTTTCTATCAATATATAATAGTCCATATTTTTCTCGAGATTTGATGGCTCAAACTGACATTCAAAGCCAGCCTAAAACTCTCTGGCGTAAAATGCCAGAACTGGCATAATTCTTGGCGTTAAACGCCCATTTTGGCACCAGGGTGGTGTTTAACTCCAACCTTGGGCATATGCACGTGAAAGCTTGAAGGCTTAGCCCAGACACGCACCAAGTGGGTCCCGGAGGTGAATTTCTGCATATCTGCACTTAGTTACTCATTTTCTGTAAACCTAAGTTACTAGTTTAGTATAAAAACTACTTTTAGAGATTCATTTTGTAACTCATGACATTTTACACTTCATATTATATCTTCCACGTCATGAGTCTCTAAACCCCATAGGTGGGGGTGAGGAGCTCTGCTGTGTTTCAATGGATTAATGCAATTACTACTGTTTTCTATTCAATCACGCTTGATTCTATTCTAAGATACTCATTCGTACTTCAATATAGAGAGTGTGATGATCTGTGACACTCATCATTATTCTCAATGCTATAAACGCATGCCTGAAAACCACTCCCGTTCTATCTGAGCTCAACGTAGTCATTAGGCGACAGCTTGAGTGCGTATCTCTTGGATATTTAATACATGGACCAAGTCCGTGGGATTAGTATCTTCGTGGTATAGGCTAGAATCATTGGAAGCATCCCTGGGATCCGAAAAGTCTAAACCTTGTCTGTGGTATTCCGAGTAGGATTTGGGAAGGGATGGCTGTGATGAGCTTCAAACCTGCGAATGTTGGGCGCAGTGATAGTGTGCAAAAGGACAAGGGTCCTATTCCAACGCTAGTGGGAACCGACAGATGGTTAGTCGTGCGGTAGCTGCACATGGTATTTTTCATCTGAGACGAGAAATCCGACAGTTGATTAGCCGTGCAGAGATCGTACCTGGTATTTTTCATCCGAGAGGATCATAAAGCTTGCCATTGAAGGAAGCCATGCGTGTTTGGAGAAGAAGACAGTAGGAAAGCAGAGATTCAGATGACAAAGCATCTCCGGAACCTCAACCCATTTCTCATCACTGAATTACAAGTACCAATTATTTTATGTTATTTACTTTCATAAATAAAATCAATTTTATTATTAATCTCCTGACTAAGATTTACAAGATAACCATAGATTGCTTCAAGCCGACAATCTCCGTGGGATCGACCCTTACTCACGTAAGGTATTACTTGGACGACCCAGCACACTTGCTGGTTAGTTGTGCAGAGTTGTAAAAAGTGAATCACGATTTCCCACACCAAGTTTTTGGCGCCGTTGCTGGGGATTGTTTGAGTTTGGATAACTAACGGTTTATTTTGTTGCTTAGATTAGGAAAAATTTATCTTTTTTTTTTGGTTTAGAGTCACTAAAATTAAGTCTTCCATTATTCTCTTTGGTTAAAATTTTAAAATCCTTATTTTCTTTTTCTAAATTATTTACAAAATTTTTAAAACCGATAACCTCATGATTTAGTCTTCTATTTGAGTTTAATTTCATGTTTTAAGTTTGGTGTCAATTGCATGATTTTATTTTTCTTTCAATTATTCGAATTATATGTTTTTAGTTCTTTCTTAATCTTCAAATTGTTCTTGTTTATTTTCCTTGTTTGATCTTTAATTTTTCTTGTTTTGTGTCTTTTCTTGTTTTTCTTGTGCATTTTCGAATTATTAGTGTCCAAAGTATAAAAATTCTTAAGTTTGGTGTCCTTTGTATTTTTATTTTCTTAAAAATTTCCAAAATTTGTTCTTGGTGTTCATCTTGATCTTCAAAGTGTTCTTTGTGTTCATCATGACATTCAAAGTTTTCTTGTTTGCTTTCTTTGTTTTGATCTAAAAATTCTAAGTTTGATGTTATTTTATTATTTTTCTCTTTCTTCATTAAATTCAAAAATTGACTAAAATATCTTTTCCTTTATTTGCTCATTATTTTCGAATTCCTTAGGTTCACTTAGTCAAAATTTTTAAAATTTGGTAGTTTCTTGTTAGGCAAGTTAAAATTTCAATTTTAAAAATTTATCTTCTTAAATCTTTTTCAAAACAAATTCTTTTTCAAATTTCTTTTATTATTTTTCGAAAATCTTTTATAAAATTTTTCAAAATCTTTTTTTTATTCATAATTTTCGAATTACTTGTACTATTCTATTATTTTGATTGAAAATTTTTAAGTTTGGTGTTTCTTTGTTGAGAAAGTTTCAATCTTCAAATTTTAAAATCATATTTTTTTTCAAATCTTTTCTTTTATTTATTTATTTTTACAAGTATCTTTAATTTTAAGACATATCTTTTTCAAAACTCCCTAACCAATTTCTCTCTCTTCAAATTTTTCGAAAATCATATCCAAAATTTTTCAAATCTTTTTTATTAATTAATCATTTTAGTATTCTAATTTTTTTATTTTATTTTTTTAGTTTTCAAAAATTATATTCTATTTTCCAATTATTTTACTTTATTTCATCTTATTTCCTTTTTAATTCGGGTTATCCTTAATTGGATAAAATAAAAACAAAAAAAATTTATTCTATTTGCAATTCACATCATCTCCCTTTCTCCATCATGGACCTAAGTGGAAATGAACAGTCCAAAAGGACTCTGGGGTCATATGCTAATCCCACTACTACTTCATATAGGAGTAGTATCTGTATACCCCCCATCAGAGCCAGCAGTTTTGAGCTAAATCCTCAGCTCATTATCATGGTGTAGCAAAATTGCCAGTATTCCGGTCTTCCACAGGAAGAACCTACTGAGTTTCTGGCACAGTTCTTACAAATTGCTAACACAGTACGTGATAAGGAGTAGATCAGGATGTCTACAGATTGTTACAGTTTCCATTTGCTGTAAAAGATCAAGCTAAGAGGTGGTTAAATAACCAACCCACAGCAAGCATAAGAACATGGAAACAGTTATCATACAAATTCTTGAATCAATATTTCCCTCCAAAAAGGATGACACAGCTAAGGCTGGACATCCAAAGCTTTAAACAAGAGGATAATGAATCTCTTTATAATGCCTGGGAGAGTTACAGAGGGATGCTAAGGAAATTCCCCTCTGAAATATTTTCAGAATGGGTGCAGTTAAACATCTTCTACTACGGACTTACAAAAAAGGCCCAGATGTTTCTAGACCACTCAGCTGGTGGATCTATACACATGAGAAAGATAATTGAAGAGGCTCAAGAGCTCATTGATATAGTTGCTAGAAATCAATATCTATACTTAAGTAGTGGGTCCTCCATGAAAGAAGAAGCTAAAGTAGTATCCACTGAACTTAGTCCTCAAGAACAAGTTGCTGAACTTAATCAGCAATTGCTTATTATAACAAAATAGATCGTAGAATTCAAAGAGATGCTCCAAGACACTAAAAATGCTAACAAGAATATGGAAGCACAATTGGATCAGACAAGACAACAGCTATCAAAACAGATAATAGAAGAATGCCAAGTTGTTCAATTAAGGAGTGGGAAGACATTGAATGTCTCAACTCAAGGCAGCAAAAAGCCAAGAAAGGAACAACTGAAAGACGATGACCAAGCCACTGCCCAAAATCCCTCTAAGGACAGTAAGAGCCCAGAGAGGAATGATTCTGGCATTCAAACGCCAGAAAAAGGTGAAGAACTGGCGTTAAACGCCCAATGGAGTGCCAATTCTGGCGTTCAAATGCCAGAAAAGGGTGGCAACCTGGTGTTAAACGCCCAAAAAGCACCCAGTTCTTGCGTTCAAACGACAATAAGGGGTCAGACACCTGCAAGTGCTGATAACAACCCCCTTAAGCAGGCTTCTCCAACCCCTTCTGTAGGAAATAAACCTGCATCAACTAAGGTTGAAGAATATAAAGCCAAGATGCCTTATCCTCAAAAACTCCACCAAGCAGAACAGGATAAACAATTTGCCCGCTTTGCAGACTATCTCAGGACTCTTGAAATAAAGATTCCGTTTGCAGAGGCACTTGAACAAATACCCTTTTATGCTAAGTTCATGAAAGAGATCTTAAGTCATAAGAAGGATTGGAGAGAAACTGAAAAATTTTTCCTCACTGAAGAATGCAGTGCAGTCATTCTGAAAAGCTTACCAGAGAAGCTTAAAGATCCCGAAAGCTTTATGATACCATGCATATTAGAGGGTGCTAGTACCAAGATAGCTCTATGTGATCTTGGGGCAAGTATCAACTTAATACCTGCATCCACTATCAAAAAGCTTGGTTTGACTGATGAAGTTAAACTAACCCGGATATGCCTCCAACTTGCTGATGGGTCCATTAAGATTCCATCAGGCGTAATTGAGGACATGATTGTTAAGGTTGGGCCATTCGCTTTTCCCACTGACTTTGTAGTGCTGGAAATGGAGGAGTACAAGAGTGCAACTCTGATTCTAGGAAGACCTTTCCTAGCAACTGGACGAACCCTCATTGATGTCCAAAAATGGGAGATAACCCTGAGAGTCAATGAGGATGAGTTCAAGTTGAATGTTGTCAAAGCTATGCAGCATCCAGACACATCAAAAGACTGCATGAGTGCTGATATTATTGACTCCCTCGTGGAAGAGGTCAATATGACTGAGAGTCTCAAATCAGAGCTAGAGGAAATTTTTAAAGATGTTTAGCCTGATCTGGAGGAACCAGAGAAAACAGAAGAACCTCTGAAAACTCCTTAGGAAGAGGAGACGCATCCTAAACCCGAGCTCAAACCACTACCACCATCCCTGAAATATGCATTTCTGGGAGAAGATGACACTTTTCCTGTGATTATAAGCTCTACTCTAGAACCACAGGAAGAGAAAGCATTAATTCAGGTGCTAAGGACACACAAGACAGCTCTTGGGTGGTCCATAAGTGATCTTAAAGGCATTAGTCCAGCCAGATGCATGCACAAGATCCTATTGGAGGATGATGCTAAGCCAGTGGTTCAACCACAGAGGCGGCTGAATCCAGCCATGAAGGAAGTGGTGCAAAAAGAGGTCACTAAGCTGCTAGAGGCCGGGATTATTTATCCTATTTCTGATAGCCCCTGGGTGAGCCCTGTACATGTTGTCCCCAAGAAGGTAGGCATGATAGTGGTTCATAATGAAAAAAATGAACTGGTTCCTACAAGAACAGTTACAGGGTGGCATATGTGTATTGACTACAGAAGACTCAATACAGCCACCAGAAAGGATCATTTTCCTTTACCATTCATAGACCAGATGCTAGAGAGACTAGCAGGTCATGCATACTACTGCTTTTTGGATGGCTATTCAGGTTATAACCAAATTGCAGTAGATCCTCAAGACCAAGAGAAAACAGCATTCACATGTCCTTCTGGAGTATTTGCCTACAAAAGGATGTCATTTGGTCTATGCAATGCACCTGCAACCTTTCAGAGGTGCATGTTCTCTATCTTCTCTGATATGGTAGAGAAATTCCTGGAAGTCTTCATGGATGACTTCTCAGTATTTGGAGACTCATTCAGCTCCTGTCTTAACCATCTAGAATTTGTTTTGAAAAGGTGCCAAGAGACTAACCTAGTCTTAAACTGGGAGAAATGTCACTTTATGGTGACTGAAGAAATTGTCCTTGGGCACAAAATTTTGAACAAGGGAATAGAGGTGGATCAAGCTAAGGTAGAGGTAATTGAAAAATTACCACCACTTGCCAATATTAAGGCAATCAGAAGCTTTCTGGGGCATGCAGGATTCTATAGGAGGTTTATAAAGGATTTTTCAAAATTTGCAAGACCTCTAAGAAATCTGCTAGCTGCTGGCACACCATTTATCTTTGACACAGAGTGTCTGCAGGTGTTTGAGACTCTAAAAGCTAAGCTAGTCATAGCACCAGTCATTTCTGCACCAGACTGCTCATTACCATTCGAACTAATGTGTGATGCTAGTGATCATGTGCAGTATTAGGACAGAGACATAACAAGCTTCTGCACGTCATTTACTATGCTAGCCGTGTTTTGAATGACGCACAGAATAATTACACAACCACAAAAAAGGAGTTGCTTGCAGTGGTTTATACCATTGACAAGTTCAGATCTTATTTAGTGGGATCAAAAGTGATTGTGTACACTGACCATGATGCTCTAAAATATCTTCTCACAAAGTAGGATTCAAAACCCAGACTCATAAGATGGGTGTTGCTTCTGCAAGAGTTTGATATAGAAATAAGAGACAGGAAAGGGACAGAAAACTAGGTAGCAGATCACCTGTCCCGGATAAAACCAGAAGTAGGGGCATCCCTCCCTCCTACTAAGATCTCTGAAACCTTTCCAGATGAGCAACTCTTTGCCATTCAAAAATTACCATGGTTTGCAGACATTGCAAACTATAAAGCTGTGAGATTCATACCCAAAGAGTACAGTAAGCAACAGATAAAAAAATTGATTTCTGATGCAAAGTACTACTTGTGGGATGAACCATATCTCTTTAAGAGGTGTACAGACAGAGTATTCCACAGATGTGTGCCTAGAGAAGAGGCACAGAAGATCCTATGGCATTGCCATGGATCACAATATGGAGGACACTTTGGAGGTGAACGAACAGCCACAAAGGTTCTCCAATGTGGTTTCTACTGGCCTACTCTCTATAGAGACTCTCGAGAGTTTGTACGTAACTGTGACAATTGCCAGAGAGCTAGTAATCTGCCTCACGGTTATGCCATGCCTCAGCAAGGGATCCTAGAGATTGAGTTGTTTGATGTATGGGGTATTGACTTCATGGGGCCTTTCCCACCATCATACTCAAACACTTATATTCTGGTGGCAGTAGACTATGTATCTAAATGGGTAGAGGCAATTGCAACACCCACTAATGATACTAAGATAGTGTTGAAGTTCCTCCAGAAGCATATCTTCAGCAGGTTTGGTGTCCCTAGGATACTGATCAGTGATGGAGGCACTCATTT
Organism: Arachis ipaensis; assembly: GCF_000816755.2. Lineage (NCBI taxonomy): Eukaryota > Viridiplantae > Streptophyta > Magnoliopsida > Fabales > Fabaceae > Arachis > Arachis ipaensis. Next base: position 80,957,553 of record NC_029792.2, read on the forward strand.
TTGCAATAAACAGCTTGACTCTGCTCTGGTCTGATATGGAATTAACCATAAAGTGGCAACTCCATATCATTCACAGACAAATGGGCAAGCTGAAGTCTCAAATAGAGAACCAAAACGTATCCTGGAACGGACTGTAAGTACCCATAGAAGGGATTGGGCAAAAATTCTAGATGATGCTCTGTGGGTATACAGAACAGCATTCAAGACTCCTATAGGGACCTCGCCATACCAGCTTGTGTATGGAAAAGCCTGTCATCTACCAGTGGAACTGGAACACAAAGCCTACTGGGCAACCAGATTCCTAAACCTTGATGCTAAGGTAGCTGGAGAGAAAAGATTACTCCAGTTGAATGAGCTGGAGGAGTTCAGACACAATACTTTCAAAAATGCTAAAATTTACAAGGAGAAAGCAAAAAAGCGGCATGACAAAAAAGCTGTCATCTAGAGTCTTTGGGCCAGGACAGAAGGTTCTACTGTTTAACTCTAGGCTCAGATTGTTCCCTGGGAAATTGAAATCCTGATGGAAGGGACCATATGTGATTACAAGTGTGTCACCATATGGATATGTGGAGCTTCAGGATATTGATTCTGACAAAAAGTTCATTGTTAATGGACAGAGAGTCAAACATTATCTTGAAGGCAATGTTGAGCAAGATTGCTCAAAGCTGAGACTAAATTAACAGCTCAGTAAAAGTCCAGCTAAAGACAGTAAAGAAGCGCTTGCTGGGAGGCAACCCAGCCATTATAAAAAATTAGATGTTTATAACAATTATATAAGTCCATTTAATTTTGTTATTCATGTTTGTTAATGCTTTTCAGTGAAAAAGTCAAGAGAATAAAGGTTCAGAACATAAAGCAGAGGAATCACAGAGAAAAAGAGCTCACTGGCGTTAAAACGCCAGTAAAAAGGCAATTTGGGTGTTAAACACCAGAATGGCTACCATTCTGGGCGTTTAACGCCAGTAAAGGTATCATTCTGGGTGTTAAACGCCATAATAGGCAGCATTCTGGGCGTTTAGAAAAATGCCCAGTAAAGAAGGATTTCTAGCGTTTAACGCCAGCCAGGGTATCTGGCTGGGCGTTAAACGCCCAAAATGGTAGTTAAGTGGGCATTAAACGCCAGAATAGATAGCATTCTGGGCGTTTAACGCCAAGATGACACAAGGGAGGTAATTTTGTTTCCAATTCGCTTTTTTTCAATTTTTCATGTTTTAATTCATAATTTTTTGCATCAAACACATTTTAAACATTCATCTTTCAATTTCTATTTTCAAAAATTAATAATCTTTCTAATTCTTCTTAATTCTCTTTTTAATTCTTTTTAATTCCTTCCAAAACGTTTTCAAAACTTACATATCTTTTCAAATCCTTTTCAAATCTTTTTAATTTTTCTTGCATACAGTAATAAGTTTTCAAAATTAATTGCATCATTCTTCTTCTACTCCCTTCTATCTTATTTTGCTCGAGGACGAGCAAACCTTTTAAGTTTGGTGTGGAAAAAGCTCTACTTTCTATTTTTCCATTACCATTAATGGCACCTAAGGTTGGAGAAACCTCTAGAAAGAGGAAAGGGAAGGCAGTTGCTTCCAACTCCGAGTCATGGGAGATGGAGAGATTCATCAAGCCCATCACTAGAAAGAGGATGGAGCAAACAAGAGATCCCACTCGTGGACCTCAACAAGAACACTCCATTATCCTCCATGAAATCAGAAAGGACCAAAGAGCCATGAGAGAGGAGCAACAAAGGCAAGGAAGAGATATTGAGGAGCTCAAGCACTCCATAGGATCTTCAAGAGGAAGAACTAGCCGCCCTCACTAAGGTGGACGCGTTCTTTAATCTCCTTGTTTATTTTCTTTTCTGTTTTCGGCTTTTATGCTTTATGTTTTGTCTATGTTTGTGTCTATATTACATGATCATTAGTGTCTAGTGTCTATGTCTTAAAGCTATGAATGTCCCATAAATCCTTCACCTTTCTTAAATGAAAAATGTTTTCTGAAAAAGACAAAGAAGTACATGATTTTCGAATTCTATCTTGAAAATAGTTTAATTATTTTGATGTGGTTGCAATACTTTTTGTTTTCTAAATGAATGCTTGAATAGTACATATTTTGGATAGTGAAGTTTATGAATGTTAAAATTATTGGCTCTTGAAAGAATGATGAAAAAGGAGAAATGTTATTGATAATCTGAAAAATCATAAAATTGATTCTTGAAGCAAGAAAAAGCAGTTAAAAGCTTGCAAAAAAAAAGAGAGAGAGAGAGAAAAAGAAAGAAAAAGAAAAAACAAGAAGAAAAAGCCAATAACCCTTTAAAATAAAATACAAGGGTATAAAGGATCCAAGGCTTTGAGCGTTAATGGATAGGAGGGTCCAAGGGAATAAAATCCTAGCCTAAGCGGCTAAACCAAGCTGTCCCTAACCATGTGCTTGTGGCGTGAAGGTGTCAAGTGAAAAGCTTGAGACTAAGCGGTTAAAGTCGTGGTCCAAAGTAAAAAGAGTGTGCTTAAGAGCTCTGGGCACCTCTAACTGGAGATTCTAGCAAAGCTGAGTCATAATCTGAAAAGGTTCACCCAGTTATGTGTCTGTGGCATTTATGTATCCAGTGGTAATACTGGAAAACAAAATGCTTAGGGTCACGGCTAAGACTCATAAAGTAGCTGTGTTCGAGAATCAACATACTGAACTAAGAAAATCAATAACACTATCTGAATTCTGAGTTCCTATAGATGCCAATCATTCTGAACTTCAAAGGATAAAGTGAGATGCCAAAACCGTTCAGAAGCAAAAAGGCTACAAGTCCCGCTCATCTAATCAAAACTAATCTTCATTGATAAGTTTGGAATTTATTGTATTTTCTCTTCTTTTTATCCTATTTTGTTTCTAGTTGCTTGGGAACAAGCAACAATTTAAGTTTTGTGTTGTGATGAGCGGATAATTTATACCCTTTTTGGCATTGTTTTTACATAGTTTTTAGTATGATTTAATTACTTTTTTATATTTTTATTAGTTTTTATTCAAAAATCACATTTCTGGACTTTGCTATGAGTTTGTGTATTTTTTCTATGATTTTAGATATTTTCTGGCTGAAATTGAGGGACCTGAGCAAAAATCTTATTCAGAGGTTGAAAAAGGACTGCAGATGCTGTTGGATTCTGACCCTCCTGCACTCGAAGTGGATTTTCTGGAGCTCCAGAAGTCCAATTGGCGCACTCTCAATTGCGTTGGAAATTAGACATCTTGGGCTTTCCAGAAATATATAATAGTCCATACTTTGCTCGAGATTTGATGGCACAAACTGACGTTCAAAACCGGCCTAAAACTCTCTAGCATAAAACGCCAGAACTAGCATAATTCTTGGCGTTAAACGCCCATTTTGGCACCCAGGGTGGTGTTTAACTCCAACCTTGGGCATATGCACGTGAAATCTTGAAGGCTCAGCCCAGACACGCACCAAGTGGGTTCCGGAGGTGGATTTCTGCACTATCTACACTTAGTTACTCATTTTCTGTAAACCTAAGTTACTAGTTTAGTATAAAAACTATTTTTAGAGATTCATTTTGTAACTCATGACATTTTACACTTCATATTGTATCTTCCATGGCATGAGTCTCTAAACCCCATAGGTGGGGGTGAGGAGCTCTGTTGTGTTTCAATGGATTAATGCAATTACTACTGTTTTCTATTCAATCACGCTTGATTCTATTCTAAGATACTCATTCGTACTTCAATATAGAGAGTGTGATGATCCGTGACACTCATCATTATTCTCAATGCTATGAACGCGTGCCTGACAACCACTCCCGTTCTATCTGAGCTCAACGTAGTCATTGGGCGACAGCTTGAGTACGTATCTCTTGGATATCTAATACACGGACAGAGTCCGTAGGATTAGTATCTTTGTGGTATAGGCTAGAATCATTGGCAGCATCCCTGGGATCCAGAAAGTCTAAACGTTGTCTATGGTATTCCGAGTAGGATCTGGGAAGAGATGGCTGTGACGAGCTTTAAACCTGCGAATGTTGGGCGCAGTGACAGTGTGCAAAAGGACAAGGGTCCTATTCCGACGCTAGTGGGAACCGACAGATGATTAGCCGTGCGGTAGCTGCACATGGTATTTTTCATCCGAGACGAGAAATTTGACAGTTGATTAGCCGTGTAGAGATCGTACCTGGTATTTTTCATCCGAGAGGATCATAAAGCTTGCCATTGAAGGAAGCCATGCGTGTTTGGAGAAGAAGACAGTAGGAAACCAGAGATTCAGATGACAAAGCATCTCTGGAACCTCAACCCGTTTCTCATCACTGAATTACAAGTACCAATTATTTTATGTTATTTACTTTTCATAAATAAAATCAATTTTATTATTAATCTCATGACTAAGATTTACAAGATAACCATAGCTTGCTTCAAGCCGACAATCTCCGTGGGATCGACCCTTACTCACGTAAGGTATTACTTGGACAACCCAGTGCACTTGCTGGTTAGTTGTGCGGAGTTGTGAAAAGTGAATCATGATTTCCCACACCAATAATCATGAGAATAAAAGATATATGATGTAGCATTAGTATTACTAAGTTCATCTAAGAATGCCGGTATTATCCATTACCAGTAGATTTCTACCACAGTTATTATATTACTAAACATAAGTAAACATTAATCACAGCAGAGAAAATAATAATATAATATACTAAATAAAATAATAATATATGAATATTATATTATTTTATTTTTCTCTAAAAATTCAGGAATGGCTCGTCACAATGAGACTAACCACGAAAATCAGAATTTTGAAATTCGGACCCGAAGTGGCTCAAAAATGCAATTTTTCGTGACATGCCTACTTAGATCAGGAGAGGTGTCTGGTGCAGTCAAACTGCTGACTCAACAGCTTGATGACACAGCACCTGTGCAGCAGAGGTGCTTAGATGCACTAAAATTCTTAAAAATACCATAAAAATTCCGTTTGATCCCGAAAAAGCGTCGTTTCTTCGGGGCTAGGCCGTTACAGCTACTGTTGCTGTAGAAGTAAGACAGAGTTATGGTTGCGGCTATCAGTATTGCGGGCCAGGAGAAAAAGAGTTTTAACGCTTTTCATGGCTTTTGGGTTTCGACTATTCGAGATAGGGATTTTTCTTAAACCATTTTATTATTAAGAATTGTTACAGGTCGATATTTCCATGAGAAATATATTTTTCTAATTTCATAAGTCTTATGGATTAAACTGAGCTACTCTGGATGAATGGAGTTGTTTGCTTGATGAATATATTGATTATTCGAGAAGGTTGTATAACCTGGTTATTTGATTGATTTTGTTGAGTTGGTGATTGTTAAATTGGTCTCTCGATTTACTGAAATTGATTGGTTGTTATAATTTTGTTATGTTGATTCATTGATTTGGTGTTGGATTGGAATTGGTTTGATTTTGAAATGGTTTGACATTGAAAATGGGATGATATTTGGAAATCCAAATTGTATTTTATTGGTAAATGATTTGGTTTTGAACCCCTTAGAAAAGGGTTGAGAAATGGTTTGGATGGGACCCAAGAAGGGTGGCACGCTCGAGTTTTAGGGGAGGTGTTGCCAAAACTTTATCAGCATTTAAGTGAAATTTAATAATGAGAATTTTATGATTTTGGGTTTTGATTAATTATGAAAAGAAGTTGAAGTTGATTTATTCAATTGAAGCATTCTATTTTGAAGAGTTTCGGGAGTCTTGGTTATGGTTTCGAAAATGACTTGGAAGTTTTGGATAAAGAAAAATGAGTTTAATTTGATTAATTTTATCAAAAGAGATATGTTTTGAGTAATTTTAAATATTTTAGAGTAACTAAAGTAATTGAGGATAAATGCTTTTGAGGTTTTTAATTAAGATTTTCAATTTTTAACTGGTATGGCTTTGAACTGTATTGGAAAAGTTTTAGAGCTTAAAATGGTTTTGAAATTGGTTTCAATATTTTGGTTTAAATAATTTGGTTCAAATGAATAATGAGTTCTGTGATTTTTGTTAATTTGTGAAATTTTTTTATGATTTAACTCATTTGATTTGAGAAGACGGTTGGAGATCGTGAGGTTACTTTAAATTGAGATTTTGATTCTTGGAGAAGTTTTGTAAGTTTGTTTAAAAAAATGAGATTGGTTGTCGCTCCCCTAAAGTCTAGAGGTCTTGTCAAGGAGTTTAACTAATAAATGATTTTTCTTTTAACTTTTGAAAAAGGTTTGAACTTGTAATGGTTGAAGTAGGTTGTAAAATTTTGATTAAGTGAGAATTGAGTTTTGAAAGACAAATTGGCTTTAAGTGAAATTATTTTGAAGGTTCTGAAAAATGTTGATGAGCAGATATTTTATACCCTATTTGGCATTGTTTTTACATAGTTTTTAATATGTTTTAGTTACTTTTTAGTATATTTTTATAGTTTTTATGCAAAAATTCACATTTCGGGATTTTACTATAAGTTTGTGTGTTTTTCTGCAATTTCAGGAATTTTCTGGCTGAAATTGAGGGATCTGAGCAAAAGTCTGATTCAGAGGCTGAGAAAGGACTACAGGTGCTGTTAGATTCTAGCCCTCCTGCACTCGAAGTGGATTTTCTGCAGCTATAGAAGCCCAATTGGCGCTCTCAATTGCGTTGAAAAGTAGACATCTTGGGCTTTCCAACAATGTATAATAGTCCATACTTTGGACGAGATTTGATGGCCCAAACTGGCGTTCAACGCCAGCCAGAGTCCCTTTTCTGGCGTAAAACGCCAGAACTGGCACCAGAACTGGAGTTAAACGCCCAAACTGGCATCCAAGCGGGCGTTTAACTCTAGAAAAGGCCTATGCACGTGTAAAGCTCAATGCTCAGCCCAAGCACACACCAAGTGGGCCCCGTAAGTGGATTTTTGCACTATCTGCACTTAGTTACATATTTTCTATAATCCTTAGAAACTCTAGTTTAGTATAAATAGCACTTTTTACTATTGTATTCGAGGATTATGCCATTTTTCACATTTAGAGGCTGGCCACACGGCCATGCCAAGACATTTTTCTCTTTTGTATTTTCTACGGTGGAGTTTCTACACCTCATAGATTAAGGTGCAGAGCTCTGCTGTTCTTCATGAATTAATGAAAGTACTATTGTTTCTCTTTCAATTCACGCATGTCTCTTCTCCAAGATATACTCTCGTTCTTAATTCAGTTAAGTCATAATGAAGGGATGACCCGTGACAATCACCCACTATATTCATTACTCGCTTAGCCAAGATCTACGTGCCTGACAACCACAAGCGGTCTACATGATGTTCAACGTAGTCATTGGATGACAGTTGGAGTATAATCTCTTAGGCCTCTGGTTCGTGAATTTGACTTGCATCTCCTGACAACAGAGCAGTCAACTCACAGAGATAAGAACCTTCGTGGTAAAGGCTAGAACAAACGAGCTTCAAACTCACGAATGTTGGGCGCAGTGACAGTGTGCAAAAGGATAGAGAGATCCTATTTCGACACAAGTGAGAGCTGACAGATGATTAGCCGTGCGGTAGCTATGCCTGGTATTTTTCATCCGAGACGAGAGATCCGACAGATGTTTAGCCGTACAGAAGCCGTGCCTGGACCATTTTCACTGAGAGGATGGATGGTAGCCATTGACAACGGTGATCCACCAACATATAGCTTGCCATGGAAGGGAGCACGCATGATTGGGTGAAGATAATAGGAAAGCAGAGGTTCAGAAGCAAAAAAGCATCTCCAAACGCTTATCTAAAATTCCCACCAATGAATTACATAAGTATCTTTATTTTAATTTATGTTTTATTTATCTTTCAATTATCAAAACTCATAACCAATTGGATCCACCTGACTAAGATTTACAGGATGACCATAGCTTGCTTCAAGCTGGAAATCTTCGTGGGATTGACCCTTACTCACGTAAGGTTTTATTACTTGGACGACCCAGTGCACTTGCTGGTTAGTTGTACCGGAGTTGTGAAAAGTGTGATCACAATTCTGTGCACCAAATTTTTGGCACCGTTGCTGGGGATTGTTCGAGTTTGGACAACTGACGGTTCATCTTGTTGCTTAGATTGGGTAATTTTATTTTATGTTTAAGCTTTTTATTTCTATTTTCGAAAAAAAATAATGTTCTTCAGAATTTTTAAGAATGAATTCTAGAGCTTCATGAGATATGTTGAAGCCTGGCTGGCTGTTAAGCCATGTCTAATCTTTTGGATTGAGGTTTCCACTTTCCATTTGTAGAAAGGACATGTCTGTATTTGTTATGCTAAAGCTTGGCGGGCCATTTGGCCATGTCTAATTCTTTTGGACCGGAACTTTAGACTAACATTGCACGAATCCTAGAATTCTTATTAAATATTTTGAATTTCTCTATTTTAATTTTCCAAAATAAATTTTTGAAAAATATACAAAAAATTTTTATAAAATCATAAAACCAAAAAAAAATTTGTGTTTCCTGTTTGAGTCTTATGTCAAATTTTAAGTTTGGTGTCAATTGCATTTTTTTTATTTTTCTTGAATTGTAAAAAATTCATCATGTGTTCTTTCCTGATCTTCAAGTTGTTCTTGATTATTTCCCTTGTTTGATCTTTAATTTTTCTTGTTTGGTGTTTTTTGTTGTTTTTCATATGCATTTTCGAATTCATAGTGTCTAAACATTAAAAATTTTTAAGTTTGGTGTCTTACATGTGTTTCTTTTCTTAAAAATTTTCAAAAATATGTTCTTGATGTTCATCATGATCTTCAAAGTGTTCTTGGTGTTCATCTTGACATTCAAAGTGTTCTTGCATGCATTATTTGTTTTGATCTTAAATTCTTATGTCTTGTGTCATTTTGTTGTTTTTCTCTTCCTTCATTAATTCAAAAAATTCAAAAATAATATCTTTCCTTATGTTACTCATAAATTTTGAAATTTTGGGTTGATTTAGTCAAAAATTTTTAAATTTAGTTGTTTCTTGTTAGTCAAGTCAAAATTTCAAATTCAAAATCTTATCTTTTCAAATCTTTTTCAAAAATCAAATCTTTTTCATTTTTCTTCTTAATATTTTCGAATTTCTTAAATAAATTTTCAAAATCTTTTTCTTATTTTTATTTCACATTTCGAAAACTTTACTAACAATTAATGTTTTGATTCAAAAATTTCAAGTTTGTTACTTTCCTGTTAAGAAAGGTTCAATCTTAATCATATCTTTTAGTTTCTTGTTACTCAAGTCATCAACTTTAATTTTCAAAATCAAATATTTTTAAATTTCTTTTTCAAATCTTTTTCAAAATAGATCTCAATCATATCTTTTTCAAAACTTAATTTCAAAATCTTTTTCTAACTTCTTATCTTTTCAAAATTTATTTTCAAATTTTTTCAATTAACCACTTGACTTGTTTGTTTTAATTTTAAAAAGTTTACTATTTCTTATCTTTTTCAAAACCACCTAATTACTTTTCCACTTCTAATTTTCGAAAATCACTAACCACTTTTTCAAAATTTTTTTAATTAACTAATTGTTTTAAATTCTAATTTTATTTTATTTCTTTTTTAAATTTCGAATTCCAACTTAATTAATTAAATAAAAATAAAAATATTTTTCTTCTCCCTCTTTTTAAAATTCGAATACTCTCTCTCTTCTCTCTTTCTATTTATTTAATTATTTACTAACACTTATCTTCTACTCATAATTCGAACCCTTTCCCTCTCTCTGTGTTCGAATTCCTCTCATTCTCTCTCTACCTCATTCTTCTATTCTTCTATTCTTATACTCACATAAAGGAATCTCTATATTGTGACATAGAGAATTCCTCTTCTTTTCTGTTCTCTTCTTTTTCATATGAGTAGGAATAAGGATAAGGACATTCTTGTTGAAGCTGATCCTGAACCTGAAAGGACTCTGAAAAGGAAGCTAAGAGAAGCTAAAGCACAACATTCCAGAGAGAACCTTACAGAAAATTTTGAAAAAGAAGTAGATATGGCAGCCGAACCCAACAACAATGGTGGAGACGCAAGGAAGATGCTTGGTGACTTTACTGCACCAACTTCTGACTTCTATGGAAGAAGCATCTATATTCCTGCAATTGGAGTAAACAACTTTGAGCTTAAGCCTCAATTAGTTTCTCTAATGTAGTAGAATTGCAAGTTTCATGGACTTCCATTGGAAGATCCTCATCAATTCTTAGTTGAATTCTTGCAAATCTGTGATACTTGATAAACCATTATTTTATGGTTTATATTGTGTTTAATTGTGTTGTTTTATCAAATCTTTACCCACTTATTCATATGATTAGCATGTATTTACAATTCCTTTCCAAAATCACTCCATGGTTGAAAACTTGCTTCCTAGAGACCTTTAATTATGTATTTTAATTCTCCTTTATCCCATTCGATGCCGTGATCCATGTGTTAAGTGTTTCAGGCTTCATGGGGCATGAATGACTTGGAAATTAGAGAGGAGGCTTGCAAAAATAGAAGGAACATAAGAAACTAAGCAGATGACCAGCAAGCAATGACGCGAGCGCATGGCCCACGCGAACGCACGAAATGGAGAATTCGCAATGACGCGGACGCGTGCTTGACGTAAACACGTAGATTGGAGTCTACACGAGTGACGCGAATGCGTGAACCACACGAACGCGTGACAAGAAAAATCAATGAATGATGCGAACGCATGGACGACGCGTACGCGTGACTTGCGCGATCTGCAAAAACAATAGAATACGCTGCGGGTGATTTTGGGCCGCTTTTTGACCCAGTTTTCGGCCCAGAAACACAAACAAAACCTAGGGAACATGCAAAAACTCAAAAGAGGCATCCACAGACATTCAGATTCATCACATTAGGATTACTCTTAGTTTTAGATCTGAATCTAGATTAGTGTTACATTGATAGTTTATGCTTTTGCTTGGATTTTTGGATGCTGAGAGTCATTACCTCCGTTGAAGACATTATTTTAGTTTGTTTCCTTATACCCTTATTTTTAATTAGTTACTCATTGATTCTGTTCAGATAATTATGTTGCGTTTTGAATTTATTAATATATAGAGTTATTTTTATTTTAATTAACTTTAATTCTCTATTTTATTTTAATTAATTATGTCTTCTCATATTTTTATGATTATTAATTTCATGTCAATGGAGTAGAACTTCTACTTGACATGGGGTTGATTAAGAGGCGATACTTGAGTTGGAATGCTCAAGTGCTTGGTTAAACTGGACGTTGTTAGCTAATTCCATACCTGCTAACACTAGACCTCCCCAAGGGAGAGGGCTGGGATCTGAGGGTAAGAGTTAGTTCAATCACCATACTTTTCCTTATTTAGTAAGGGGTAATCGAGTGAGAACAACAACTTTTTTACACCACACTTGAGAAGATCCCAACAAGGATAGAAGTTTCACTTAATTATTCCCCCAGTCAAGGCCTTTTATTTAGAGTACTAATAATCATTCTCAAGTTTATTTTTATTGTTTTAATTTTTAAGCATTTTAATTACTCATTATCAAAACTCAATTTTTCTAAAAAACCCCTAGTTAATAAAATAACACTCTTTTCTGTAACTCGTTGGGAGACGACCTGGGACTCATACTCCCAGTATTTTATTTCTAAAATTTATGACAACCCTTTCTAAATTGGTGAGGCAGATCTTAGCCGGTTAAGAGCTATACGTGCAACGCTGTCTCTTAATTGAAATATCTAAATTGGTTAACTTCTGCCACACATCAATACTGTTAAGACCAATAGGGTTAATCTCGAGGTCTACAGACTTATCTTTTTCCCCTTTGCTGTAAGAGACAGAGCTAGGATATGGTTGGACTCACAACCTAAAGAAAGCCTGAACTCTTGGAAAAAGTTGGTCAATGCTTTCTTGGCCGAATTCTTTCCACCTCAAAAGTTGAGCAAGCTTAGAGTGGAAGTCCAAACCTTCAGACAGGAGGAAGGTGAATCCCTCTATGAAGCTTGGGAAAGATAAAAGCAATTGATCAGAGATGTCCTTCTGACATGGTTTCAAAAATGGAGCATCTTATGTATATTCTATGATGGTCTGTCTGAATTGTCCAAGATGTCATTGGACCACTCTGCTGGTGGATCTCTTTATCTGAAGAAAATGCCTACAGAAGCCCAAGAACTCATTGAGATGGTTGTAAATAACCAGTTCATGTACACTTCTGAAAGAAATCCTGTGAATAATGGGATGACTCAGAAGAAAGGAGTTCTTGAGATTGATACTCTGAATGCCATATTGGCTCAGAATAAAATATTAACTCAGCAAGTCAATATGATTTCTCAAAATCTGACTGGAATGCAAGCTGCATCCGGCAGTACTCAAGAAGCCTCCTCTGAAGGAGAAGCTTATGACCCTGAGAATTCTGCAATGGAAGAGGTGAATTACATGGGAGAATCCTATGGAAACACCTATAATCCTTCATGGAGAAATCATCCAAATTTCTCATGGAGGGATCAACAGAAGCCTAATCAAGGCTTCAATAATAATAATGGTGGGAGAAATAAGTTTGGGAATAGCAAGCCTTTTCCATCATCTTCTGAGCAACAGACAGAGAATTCTAAGCAGAGCCTCTCTAACTTAGCAACCATAATCTCTGATCTATCTAAGACCACTCTCAGTTTCAAGACTGAAACAAGGTCTTCCATCAGAAATTTGGAGGCACAAGTAGGTCAGCTGAGTAAAAGAGTTACTAAAATCCCTCCTAGTACTCTCCCAAGCAATACAGAAGAGAATCCAAAGAGAGAGTACAAGGCCATCAATATACCCAAAGTGGCCGAACCTATAGAGGAGGAAGAGGCAGTGATTTCCAGTGAGGAAGACCTCAATGGACGTCCACTGACCACTAAGGAGTTCCCCAATGAGGAACCAAAGGAATCTGAGGCTCATACAGAGACCATAGAGATTCTACTGAACTTACTGTTGCCATTCATGAGCTCTGATGAGTATTCTTTCTCTGAAGAAGATGAAGATATTATTGAAAAGCAAGTTGCTCAGTATCTAGGAGCAATCATGAAGCTGAATGCCAAGTTATTTGGTAATGAGACTTGAGAGGATGAACCTCCATTGCTCATCAATGAACTGAATGCTTTGGTTCAACTGAAATTACCTCAGAAGAAACCGGATCTCGAAAAGTTCTTAATACCCTGTACCATAGGCACCATGACCTTTGAGAAGGCTCTGTGTGACCTGGAGTCAAGAATAAACCTCATGCCACTCTCTGTAATGGAGAAACTGGGGATTTTTAAGGTACAAGCTGCAAGAATCTCACTAGAGATGGCAGATAAATCAATGAAACAGGCTTATGGACTTGTAGAGGATGTCTTAGTGAAGGTTGAAGGCCTGTACATCCCTGCTGACTTCATAATCCTAGACACTAGGAAGGATGAGGATGAATCTATTATCCTTGGAAGACCCTTCCTAGCCACAGCAAGGGCTGTGATTGATGTGGACAGAGGAGAGTTAGTCCTTCAATTGAATGAGGACTACCTTATGTTTAAGGCTCAAGGATCTTCTTCTGTAACCATGGAGAGGAAACATGAAAAGCTTCTCTCAATTCAGAGTCAAACAGAGCCCCACACTCAACTTCTAAGTTTGGTGTTGGGAGGCCACCATTAAGCTCTGAGTCTCTGTGAAGCTCTCTAAGAGCTCACTGTCAAGCTATTGACATTAAAGAAGCGCTTATTGGGAGGCAACCCAATGTTATTTAATTATATTTATAGACATTTGTTTTCCATTGCTATGTTATGTTTTCTTTAGGTAGATGATCATGTAAATTCACAAAAACAGCTGCAGAATTAAAGTGGAATAAAAAACAGCACACCCTGGAGGACAGGCTTACTAGTGTTTAAACGCCAGTAAGGATAGCAGAATGGGCGTTTAACGCCCAGTCTAGCAGCATTCTAGGTATTAAACGCCAGAAATGGCAGACAAACTGGCGTTTAATGCCAGAAAAGGGTGTCTGGTGTCTGGCTGGCGTTAAACGCCAGAATTGGCAGACAGACTGGCGTTTAACGCCAGAAAAGGGTGTCTAGTTGGCGTTAAACACCAGAAAGGGGCATCAGCCTGGCGTTTAACGCCAGAAAAGGTAGCAGAGATGGCGTTAAACGCCAGAAATGGCACACAGAGGGCGTTTAAATGCTAGAATGGTGTAGGAACCAGAATTTCTTGACACCTCAGGATCTGTGGACCCCACAGGATCCCCACCTACCCCAACTCACTCTATCTCCTCTTCACACCTCTCCATAACACTCTTCCCCCAAATACCCCTGACCAATCACATCAAAACCTCTTCCCCAAATACATTCAAAATATTTCCATCCTAAGCCCAACCCCCTCTTACACGAATTCCATCTCTCTCTTACCCTATAAATACCCTTCCTTACCACCTTCAATTTCACACATCATACACACTTAAACCCTCCTTGGCCGAAACAAACACTCCCCTCTATCTCCTCCATTTCTTCTTCTTCTCCTCCTTTCTTTCTTCTTTTGCTCGAGGACGAGCAAACCTTTTAATTTTAGTGTGGGATAAAGCTCTGCTTTTCATTTTTCCATAACCATTAATGGCACCTAAGGTCGGAGAAACTTCTAGAAAGAGGAAAGGGAAGGCAATTGCTTCCACCTCCGAGTCATGGGAGATAGAGAGATTCATCTCAAAGGCCCATCAAGACCACTTCTATGAAGTTATGGCCAAGAAAAAGGTGATCCCCGAGGTCCCCTTTATGCTCAAAAAGAGTGAATATCCGGAGATCCAAGGTGAGGTTTGAAGAAGAGGTTGGGAAGCTCTCACCAACCCCATCCAACAAGTCAGAATCTTAATGGTTCAAGAGTTCTATGCTAATCCATGGATCACTAAGAACCATGATCAAAGTGTGAACCCGAACCCAAAGAATTGGCTCACAATGGTTTGGGAGAATTACTTAGATTTCAGCCCAGAAAATGTGAGGTTGGCATTGTGAGCCAAACACGCATTTTTGGCTAAAAGGTAAGGGTAAAAAGAAAAAAAAGTAAGCAGAAAAAGCCAGTAACCCTTTAAACTAAAAGGAAAGGGTAAAAAGGATCCAAGGCTTTGAGCATTAATGGATAGGAGGGCCCAAAGGAATAAAATCCTGGCCTAAGCGGCTAAATCAAGCTGTCCCTAACCATGTGCTTGTGGCGTGAAGGTGTCAAGTGAAAAGCTTGAGACTGAGCAGTTAAAGTCGTGGTCCAAAGCAAAAAGAGTGTGCTTAAGAGCTCTGGACACCTCTAACTGGGGACTCTAGCAAAGCTGAGTCACAATCTGAAAAGGTTCACCCAGTTATGTGTCTGTGGCATTTATCTATCCGGTGGTAATACTGGAAAACAAAATGCTTAGGGTCACGGCCAAGACTCTTAAAGTAGCTGTGTTCAAGAATCAACATACTGAACTAAGAAAATCAATAACACTATCTGAATTCTGAGTTCCTATGGATGCCAATCATTCTGAGCTTCAAAGGATAAAGTGAGATGCCAAAACTGTTCAGAAGCAAGGAGTTACTAGTCCCGCTCATCTAATTGAAACTAATCTTCATTGATATTTTTGAAACTTATTGTATATTCTCTTTTTTTTATCCTATTTTGTTTTTGGTTGCTTGGGGACAAGCAACAATTTAAGTTTGGTGTTGTGATGAGCAGATAATTTATACCCTTTTTGGCATTGTTTTTACATAGTTTTTAATATGTTTTAGTTACTTTTTAGTATATTTTTATAGTTTTATGAAAAAATTCACATTTCTGGATTCTACTATGAGTTTGTGTGTTTTTCTGCAATTTTAGTTATTTTCTGGCTGAAATTGAGGGATCTGAGCAAATGTCTGATTCAGAGGCTGAGAAAGGACTGCAGATGCTGTTGGATTCTGACCCTCCTGCACTCGAAGTAGATTTTCTGGATCTAAAAAAGCCCAATTGGCGTCCTCTCAATTGCGTTAGAAAGTAGACATCTTGGGCTTTCCAACGATGTATAATAGTCCATACTTTGGACGAGATTTGATGGCCCAAACTGGCGTTCAACACCAGTCAGAGACCCTTTTCTGGCGTAAAACGCCGGAATTGGCACCAGAACTGGAGCTAAACGCCTAAACTGGCATACAAGCTGGCGTTTAACTCTAGAAAAGGCCTATGCACGTGTAAAGCTCAATTCTCAGCCCAAGCACACACCAAGTAAGCCCTAGAAGTGGATTTCTGCACTATCTGCACTTAGTTACTTATTTTCTGTAATCCTTAGTAACTAGTTTAGTATAAATAGCACCTTTTACTATTGTATTCGAGGATTATGCCATTTTTCACATTTGGAGGCTGGCCACACGGCCATGCCAAGACATTTTTCTCTTATGTATTTTCTACGGTGGAGTTTCTACACCTCATAGATTAAGGTGCGGAGCTCTGCTGTTCTTCATGAATTAATAAAAGTACTATTGTTTCTCTTTCAATTCACGCATGTCTCTTCTCCAAGATATACTCTCGTTCTTAATTCAGTTAAGTCAAAATAAAGAGGTGACCCGTGACAATCACCCACTATATTCATTACTCGCTTAGCCAAGATCCGCGTGCCTGACAACCACAAGCGGTCTACATGATGTTCAACATAGTCATTGGATGAGAGCTGGAGTATAATCTCTTAGGCCTCTGGTTCATGAATTTGACTTGCATCTCCTAACAACAGAGCAGTCGAACTCACAAAGATCAGAACCTTCGTGGTAAAGGCTAGAACAAACGAGCTTCAAACTCATGAATGTTGGACGTAGTGACAGTGTGCAAAAGGATAGAGAGATCCTATTCCGACACAAGTGAGAACCGATAGATGATTAGCCTTGCGGTAGCTGTGCCTGGTATTTTTCATCCGAGACGAGAGATCCGACAGATGATTAGCCGTACAGAAGCCGTGCCTGGACCATTTTCATTGAGAGGATGGATGGTAGCCATTGACAACGGTGATCCACCAACATACAACTTGCCATGGAAGGGAGCACGCATGATTTGATGAAGATAATAGGAAAGCAGAGGTTCAGAAGCAACAAAGCATCTCCAAACGCTTATCTAAAATTTTTACCAATGAATTACATAAGTATCTTTATTTTAATTAATGATTTATTTATCTTTCAATTATCAAAACTCATAACTAATTGGATCTGCCTGACTAAGATTTACAGGATGACCATAGCTTACTTCAAGCCGGCAATCTCCGTGGGATCGACCCTTACTCGCGTAAGGTTTTATTACTTGGACGACCCAGTGCACTTGCTGGTTAGTTGTACCAGAGTTGTGAAAAGTGTGATCACAATTCCGTGCACCAAATGTCAAAAAGAGGTGGTATTGGTTATAAAGGAGAAAGAGATTTTATATTTGAGGCACCTGGATAAGATGCAAGGGTAGTGGCTTTATCCCACTTGCTCTGGGTTAAGTGGTTAAATACCTGCGTGAGTAAGACGTAAGAGTTGTGTTTAGTCTCACTTGCTCTGGGTAAATGTTTAAGACACCTAGGTAAAACGCAAGCGTTGAGGTTTGTCCTGTAAGATCCCAAAATTTGTAAAATAAATAGTATTCTTAAATTTAATTATATTGAATTAAATTTTGTTTTTAATTAATACCCTACCCAAACCCTAATTCCCAAATCAAAACCCTAATTTTGCCCTAAATCTAACCCTAACCTAATCGCCTTACTACCACTCACCTCTCTTATCCCACCCCTCACCCAATACACACACATAAACAAACCCACACATACGCAGAGATGGATTAAGAGAGAAAAAAAAGGGAAATGAAATTAAGGGAAGGACAGAAGAGAGGGAGTGCCGAGGGAGTGAGGGAGAAGAGAAGAAGGAGGACTCGCATCTTGCGCCACGCCACCGCTGCCCAGACCACATCCAACTTGCTGCCACCACTGCTGCCAAGCCACCGTCGAAGGCTTTTTTCTGTCACATGCGTGGCCATCGAGCAAAACCGTTTCCAGCGTCATGAAAGAGCGTCATGAGCCACAGACGCTGCGAGGAAGAAGAAGAGCCATTGCGCTCCGCCACTGTCCAACCACTGTCGAGCTGGGTTCAGCGTCATGGCTCGATACGTGTCGCCATCAAGCTTCGAAGAGAGAGAGAAAGCACACGAAGATGAAAGAGAGGGGTCCGAAGCTGAGTAGGTTACCATTACTTACTCCACTGCCTTCACCGCTGCTTCCATAGTCGTTGGTGAGTAGCACGCCGTCACTGGATTCGCAATTCTATCACCGTCGCTGCTAGAAGTCTTTGTCGTCGCTATTTTGGTTGCGGTGGTTGACGCTGCCGCTGGAGTCAAACGTTGGACCTGCGGCTGCTCAGTTCTTGGTCCTTTCTTAGTACCGTAAGTTGTTCTTACCTTGAACCTCTCGCCGTTAGCATTTTGTTATAGTTTATTGAGTATTTTGCGATGATAATGTCCCAGGGTTGAGTTAATGTCGTGTATGGTGCTTCTATGTCTGTCACTGTTACGGAAAATGGCCAGATTTGGCACCGCCGCTGCAAAATTAGAGTTTTAAGGGTGTTGTCCTGTAATTGAGTCGCGAATGAGGTAGGAGCATTTTCTTAAACTTATTTGACTCTTAAAAATTGTTATAAGTCAACAATAATATGAAAAATGGATTTTGTGATTACATGAGTTTTATGGTTAAACTAAACTGTTTTGGATGAATGTGATTATTTATCTTATTGAATTATTGATTTTTTGAGGATGCTGATTATTCTGATTTATTGATTTATTTTTGTTTAGTTGGTTATTGTTGGACTGGTTTCTTGATTTTGGTTTCTGAGTTATGTTAGAATGATTTGAGAAGATTGGAGTTGATTTTAGTTGATCTATCGAAAATGATTATGAGAATTGGATATGATTTGAGATATGAAAATGATTTGATTTTGTAAGCGGTTTGATTTTTAATTGGTCGGATTTATTGGAAGCGATTTGAAACGAGTTTGAGAAATGATTTTGATAGGACCCGAGAAGGGTGGCAAACCTGAGTTTTAGGGGAGGTGCTGTCAAAATTTTTAGAAGAATTTTGAGAAGTTTTACTTCGGTTAATTTGGATTGGAGAATTGTTTTATTTGATTTTGATTTATTTAAGAAATAAATGAATTATGTTTTAGCTTAAATGATTTGGTTTTGAAACGAGATTGGTTGTCGCTTCCTTAAAGTCTAGAGGCTTTATCAAGGAATTTTACTAATAAATGGATTTTCTTTGTCTTTTGAAAAGATTTTAAATTCGAAAACAGTTTTGAAATTAGCTCGAGGAATATGAGAATGATACTGAGAAATGGATTTAAAAATGAAATTGGATTTGATTAAGAGTTGAGACCCGGCTAAGAGGCAGTGGCGTTGTCCACTTGCTCCGAAAAAGAGATAAGGAAGAAGAATGATGAAAACTAAATTTGATTATGAAATTGAATGAATATGATAAATGAGACATGGTTGAGGTTGATAGATGACAAGTATATATGTGTTTTCTCTCTGATTGTAAGGGTGACAGGGCATATAATCCCTCTAATTGTGACGGGGCACATAATCCCTCTAATGGTGACAGGGCACGTATTCCCTCTAATGGTATTAATGCGCAACAGAGAGAGAGTGTTCGGGTTAGCTACGGGACATGTCGGGTTTGGTTATATAACTGACGAATGAGCTCATTAGCCGTAGGACAGTCATGCATCATATTGCATTTGTTTGCTTTGTTTGGGTAGGTTTGCCTATCTGATGAATTCTATTTAACGGGTAACTGTGATACTTGTTCTAACTGTTCTTAAAATGTGTTTGTCTTATAATTGTGTGTGCTTGTGATTGATTTTTATTTTGAAGTATTGGTGGTGGATTGATGATAGTGGTGATTTTATTTTATTTGGGCTAGAGGCCAGGATTGGATAGTTCAGTGGTAAGTTTGTTTAAAATGGTTTCTTAGTAAGCGGTGAAATGTATAAAGTGCTATTTTGTGCAAATTTTATTAGAAGATATAAGTTTTTAAATTTGGATAATGAACTGACGTTGACGTTCACTGCGACTGAAAACAGTTTTCTTTAAAATATCTTCTTATAATAATTCTTCAAAACCCTCTACTGACAACCAGCGAGGACGATGTTCTCATCCCTTACAGCTTTATCTTTTTAGAACGGACAAAAAAGCTTGCGGAGTTTTAGTTAAGTACTTAGATTTGCTATTTCTGTTTGTTTACACATGTTATAGATTTTTCCCTCGCCCTTATTCTTATAATGTTGCAAGAGGGATATGGGTTGTATGTTTTATACGTATATTATATTCATAAGCTACTTATGTAATAAGTTTTGTATATATGAGCATTTTTGTTTGATTTTAAATTAAAGTATTTTTCCGATTCTTCAATGAAAACAACAATACGTTTTCGAGTTAAGGGATCCTAGTTAATTATTATGTATATGAAGTCATTGTAATCTTTTTGCTATCAGAGTGGCGCAGCCGGAAGCGTGACATTCTGATAGTAAGGATGTTACATGTCCCGCTTGCTCCGGGTTGAGTTTTGAAACACTTGGGTAAGATGCAAGGGTTGAGGTTTATCCCACTTTCTCCAGATTTAGACTTGAAACACCTAGGTAAGATGTAAGGATTATGGTTTTGTCCCACTTGTTTCGGGTTGAGATTTTTAAACACTTGCCTGGGTAAAATACAAGGGTTGAGGTTTCTCCTACTTACTCTAGGTTAAGCAGGTAAGATACAAGAGTTGCGGTTTAGTCCCACTTACTCCATGTTGTGGTGTTCTATACCCGATTTAGCTACTGGATATTTTGGGTTATGGTAGAATAACAGACGCATGAGTTCACGGTCAGTATGACAGTCATGCATCATACTGCACTTGTTTGCTATTGTTTGGGTATGTTTAAGTATTTGGTTTGCCTATCTGATGAATTCTGTCTAACTGTTAATTGTGATACGTGCTGTAACTGCTCTCTAATTGTGTTTGCCTTGTATTGTTTGTGCTTGTGATTGATTCTGTTTTGGGACCGAATGTTGATTTGTTTATATGTTGGGCCGTAGGCCATGGTTGGTTGTGTTTGGGCCCGAGACCGCAATTGGTAAGTGACGTATGTATTGTTCCTGTTACTGAGATTGGAATTCTTATAAGGGAAATGAATTTGAATTGTCGGATAGTTTATTGTTGTGGTTTAAAAAGATTCATAAAACGAACGATAATCATTACTTTTTAAATTTATTCTTCTTTTTATATGTATTCTCTTATGACAATTCTTAAACCCTCTTTTGAGAACTTACGAGGATGATGTTCTCACCCCCCTACAGGCTTCTCTTTTTAGGACGGATGAGGAAGCTGTGTGAAATTTTTGCTCAGTTCTTAATTGTGATGTTTTGTTTGGATATATTAGTCATAGTTTTTCCTTCGCTTTTGTCATTAGGATTTGTAAGAGGGATAGGACTTGCAATGATATGTATGTATATAATATCTGTAAGTTGCTTGTGTAAGAAGTTTTGTATATATGTATATGAATGTTTGTAAAATGAAAAAAAATTGATCGTAATATCTTCGCTATCAGAATGGCACAGTCGAAAGTGTGACATCCTGATAATAAAGATGTTACAAAATTTTTATTTTCGTAAAATATTCATTTATGGTCTATAACATATAATTTTCGAAAATATTTATTTTGATGGACATTTTTATGGCCATCCTTAGATACTAGAAAGGATGCCACTACACCCACGTCGATCTCTCCGTTTTTTGTTTTCGGAGTCCAATACATGGAAATACAATTCTAAAATGATATATTATGAATTATATATCTTTCTTTCGAAAGGATAAGTAAACAAGAAAAATATTTACATAATCCCGGAAACGTTATTATTATATTTTACCAAAAAATCCCTTGCAAGAAATATGTCTTAATTATTATATTAATTTTCCTGTTGCTTAATCAAATATATTCATATTTGATAACTTCATTTCATAAATAAAATTTCATATTTTGGAAGTTCAGAATCCTGTTTTTAATTTTCAGTAGGACAAATATCTAATTTATTTCAATAAACCAGAGAGTAACATCCTCCATAATCAAATAGATATTATAGTACTTGGTCCGGCCATTACAAATCCTGTCATAAATCGGCTTTATCACTCATAACTCGCCATTATTCACATCTATTATCTAGATATTTGGCGTTATAAGTCGGCATTTTAGTCATTACTCGGCAATTTACGTCATTAATCGGCGTTACAGTTACTAATCAACAATCAATATCATTTATTAAAAAGTAACGTTACAAATCAGCTTAACGGACTGCTTCACAAAAGTGAAACGTCCAAACCCTTATTATTGCTCTTTAATACAGGCAATAAAGCAGGAACATGACCGATTTACACACTATCACCTATAAAAGGTATGATCTTCTATCCTGAAGACACATTGAATTCTCAATACTAACTTAATCTTCGGAGTGCCTTTGCAGGTACACTCCCCCCTGTCTCTTGCTCAAAGCTCTACGCGATTGGACACCCTCTTGGAGTAAAGCTCGGAATATCATAAGGCTTGAAGGTCGGCACCGAAAGCCATAGCTCGGCGTCGACTCCCAGAGACTGAGCTCTCCCTCCAGGTATCCATACAAGAACAATTGACGCCCACCGTGGGGCCGAAAATACAAACCTCTCTCTCTATATCATCGGCCTCGAGGTTCCCGTTTTGAAAGTCATGGCGGAACAACCTCCACCCTCGCCATCCGAACTGCTCCGGATGGTGACTGAGTTGCGACAAGCCATGGCTGAGGAGAACCAAAGAATGGAAAATCAAATTGCCAACTTGAATAACACTCGAACCGAAAACAACGACCGACAAGAACGGACGGAAGAAGCCGAGCAGCAGTCAGGGCCAACACATGTCTCAGACACTGCTCGACAAGAAGAGGAACAGCCCCAACACAATGAGGAAGCTCAGAAAAACACAAAAAATGACGATCAGGAAAGCTCCCCCGGACCATTCACGGCGGAAGTAATGAAATTAGTGCTACCCCGAAGGTTTACTCTACCAACCACCCTAACTCCCTATGAAGGGTTAGGTGACCCGAAGAAATACATCAAAAAGTTCACCTCCATAATGATAGTAAACGGTGCATCTGATAAAGTTTTATGTCGTTGTTTTCCATCTTATTTAGACGGTCCTGCACTTGATTGGTTTTGTTCTTTGCCTGCAGGTTCCATTTCTCGATTCTGAGACATATCAAAACCCTTTGAGGAGCACTTCGCTGGATCTGCCATCTACCTTCATGACTCCGACTACCTGAACACAGTCAAGCAAGGCCAGCACGAAAGCCTCAAGGACTACATGACGCGCTTCACAAAGATAGCCATAAACATACCCGATCTCCACCCCGAGGTAGAACTACACGCCATAAAAAAGTGGATTAAGACCAAGAAAGTTCCAGGAAACTATTGCTGTGGCCAAACTAAAAACTATGGCCGAATTCCATGAAAAAGCTAAAGGACAAATTGACATCGAAGAGCTCCGACAAGCTCGGAAAATAGAAAAGCCTCATTATAAAGATGACGACAAGCCACGGGACAGCAAGAAGAATTTCAAACTAATCCCACGATATGAAACCTACACCAAACTCAACACCAAGCGCGATGACATCATCAAGGAGATCTTGAATTCGAAGTTAATCAAGCCACCACGAAAAGCTGGCAATTACCCAGATTCAAAAGGCACTGACCGATCAAAGTACTGCTCTTTCCACCAGAAGCACGGACACAATACCGATGACTGCGTCATCGCCAAAGACCTGTTGGAGCGATTAGCTCGGCAAGGTCATCTGGACAAATTCATCAGCGGCCACATGCAGCGGCGAGCACCTCCTCCAGGAGACCAAACAATAACCATCCTGAACTACAACATATACAATTAACTGTATTTCCGGAGGTTTTGCAGGTGGAGGAGCCACAAGTTCAGCAAGGAAAAGATCTTACCGAGCTATCCTTTCCATCAACGCCGATCAAAGTCTACAACAGTCGCCGCCTACATCTCCACAGATAACATTCCATACAGCCGATCATGATAACAGCGTAGCAAATCTGGATGATCCAGTCGTAATCTCCCTACAGCTCGGAGATCTCCTAATTAAAAAGGTGTTGCTCGACCCAGGCAGCAGCGCCTATGTTCTCTTTTACTCGACTTTCCAGAAAATGAAACTGAGCGATAACATCATCCGACCTTCCACTGGTGACTTGGTAGGATTCTCAGGTGAGCGAGTCCCGGTTATGGGCTCTGTGTGGTTACAAACCACACTCGGTAAGTTTCCTTCGTCAAAAACTTCAGACATTCAATACTTAGTTGTTGATTGCTTCAGTCCCTATAATATTATACTTGGCCGACCTTTCTTAAATAGGTTCGGCGCTATAGTATCTACAATTCATCTTTGCGTTAAGTTCCCTTTGCAGGACAATACAATTGCAACCATTCATAATGATACCCGAGAGGCCAGGGAGTGCTACAACAATAGTCTCAAAAGACCTCACCGTAACACAAAAGCTCAGGTCCACAATATCGGCAACACGAACAACCAACACATGCTGGCCGACCTTGATCCTAGAGCAGGAACACTGGAAAGACCGACTCCAACAGAAGACCTAGACAAAATCTACTTCACAGAAAGCACGGATAAGTTCACATACGTCGGCTCAACATTATCTTCAGACGAAAAATCTTCATTCCGAGTATTCTTACAACAAAACGCCGACCTATTCGCGTGGACCCCATCTGATATGCCAGGCATCGATCCATCCATCATATCACACAAGTTAGCACTAGATCCATCTATCCGACCTGTAGCACAGAAAAAGAGAAATCTCGGGCACGACTGAAAGCAAGCTTCCCTAAAAGAAACCAAGAAGCTCATCAACGCGGGTTTCATCCGAGAAATCAGATTCACAACATGGCTGGCGAAATTCGTCATGGTTAAAAAACATAACGGTAAATGGCACATGTGTGTTGATTTCATCGATCTCAACAAAGTATGCCCCAAAGAATCAAACTCTTTAATATTATCATAATTATTAATACTGTGTTAAAAAATCTGTCTTGTGTATGCAACAATCTATTAATCAATATTAGACCCTTAAATGGAAGTCAATTTTATGACGGATTGATATTGAATTGGAGGATATAGTGAAAAAATAAAAAATTATTATGTCAAGAAATAAATCTATTCTGTTCAAAATTTTGATGGTTTATTTGGCTATACAAAGTCTAAAAGAAAGCTAATTAAGGTCAAAATAATCCTTTAGATGACTTTAAGAATCTGCTAAATATAAAGAATAAAAAATGGTTAATATATATAATTATATATATATAGTTGATGATGGTAAGGAATATGAAGAAGTCAAAGTCCTCAGTCAAGTTGGAAGGTTTAAAATAGTCTCCCATGAACCTTCTATTTACGAAAGGCTTACTATTCTTCAGATTTCATTTATAACAAAATCACTATCGTCAATTGTGTAATGTAGGGACCATATGGTATGGTATGACTTTTATAGGCTCACTATGTGACTATGTCACTTTTATAGGCTGTCTATGTGACTATGTCCTAATCTCTTTTAGCTATGCAACAAAATGCTCCTTCTTTTTGTTTCCCCCTCTTATTATAAAGATATGGCTATTTTATTCTGAGATTTTTCGGCCATAACATTTGTCAACTAGCTGGCTAGATGGAGCAATCTAAGGAAAATTAAGGCGCTTGATAAAGATATACATATAAAAAAGAAAAATTATGGTATTTAATTATAAATTTAATTTTAATATATTAATACGATATATTGAATATTTTGTCAATTTGTCTAAAATTGTTTTATATTAGCTGTATTCTGTATAAATAAACTTAAATTTTTAGTTTTCTTTTTTACAGTTAATTAAATCTTTATCTTATTATTATTAAAAAGAAATGAAATACAAGACTGGAGCCAGACAAGACAAAGAAAAAAGTTTAGATGACTTTTGCACGGATAGTTATGGTGGCTATGACTTTTTCGGTCCAAAGACATTGCTATTCCAATTTGAAGTATTTTGGGCTGGATTCAAGTTTGTTTTTATGCAATAATCTTTTGTATTCATTTTGTGTAATATTCTACCACACAAAATTTTACGTTTAGGTCATAAATCAAATGTGGTGAGACGCTACGACTTCTAAAAACAAAAATATGTACGTATATTGTTGTCAAACTCTCGAGTTAACTCGTAAACTCGTACGAGTTTAGATATGGAATCGAGTTGACTCGGGTATAAACTCTATCCTGAGTAAACTCGACTAGACTCGGTCAAACTCGGACAAACTCGTGACTCTAGGACCGAGTTAGCGAGTTTGTGTTTTTCATCATTTTTGCTCAAAAAAGCGTCATTTTGAAACCAAAAAAACACTTTTTTTTTTATCAGGGTTACGATAACACTCCCAAAGAATGAAAGAAAACTCACTCACAACTCACTCATCTGCGTCGTTTCTCTCAAGTCTCACTTTCTCCATGTTCTACTGCAGTTGCCGTTCCTCGTCGAGCTGCCGTTGTTCACCTGCATCTGCTATCTCTGCTATGATTTGCGCCATTGTCTTTGTGAATTTTACCTATGTTGCCCTCTGCTTTGCATTTCTTCACATCTCCACTATCCGCAACTCCATCGTGCTATCACCGTTCACGAGTTCGACTACTTCTCCTACAGTCCTATCGCTGCTTTGGTTTGCATCGTTGTGAAATCCATGACTATTTGTCGCCATCGTTTCGTGCTGCTGCTGCACCCTCACCACCACTACTTGCTGTACCCTTGTCTTCGATTTGTTGTTGCTGGGACTTTGCCCCTTCTTTTCTTCTATATCATCTATTTTTTGAATGCCTTTTGCCATTTCTTTGAGCTTTTCCTTCTTGATTTAATTTTTTTTTCTTTTTAAATTTTATTGCTTTTAATTTTAGTATACTGCTGCTTATCGTTTATGTTAGATGGCCAGATGGTTCATCCATTCACGGCTGATTAGTAATTAATTATTTTGATTAGAGTTAATTTGATTATTTGATAATGTTCAATGTTCAATTAAAGATTTAGTATTACAGATTTAGAATTTTTAATTTTGTGTGTTCTATGTTGTATTTATATAAGAATAATTATAGAGGATTTGAATGTGTATTTTAAAGTATTTGTTATAATGTATGCTATTATTTTAATTTATTATGTGCTTTAAGATTGATATTAGTATGATTTAGTTACTTTTTATTATATTTTTATTAGTTTTTATTCAAAAATCACATTTCTGGACTTCACTATGAGTTTGTGTATTTTTTTGTAATTTCAGGTATTTTCTGGCTGAAATTGAGGGACCTGAGCAAAAATCTGATTCAGAGGCTGAGAAAGAACTGCAGATGCTGTTGGATTCTGACCCTCCTACACTCGAAGTGGATTTTTTAGAGCTACAGAAAGCCCAATTGGCCTTCTCTCTATTGCGTTGAAAAGTAGACATCTTGGGCTTTCTAGCAATATATAATAGTCCATACTTTGCTCGAGATTTGATGGCACAAACTGGCGTTGAAAGACAGCCAAAAACTTTCTGACGTAAAACGCCAGAACTGGCACATGTCTTGGTGTTAAACGCCCATTTTGGCACCCAGGGTGACGTTTAACTCCAACTTTAGGCATATGCATGTGAAAGCTTAAAAGCTCAGCCCAAACACTCACCAAGTGGGTCCCGAAAGTGGATTTCTGCACTATCTGCACTTAGTTACTCACTTTCTGTAAACCTAAGCTACTAGTCTAGTATAAAAACTACTTTTAGAGATTCAGTTTACACCGTATGACATTTTACACTTCATATTGTATCTTCTACAGCATGAGTCTCTAAACCCCATAGGTGGGGGTGAGGAGCTCTGCTTTGTTTCAATGGACTAATGCAATTACTACTGTTTTCTATTCAATCAAGCTTGATTCTATTCTAAGATATTCAGTCGTACGTCAATATAGAGAATCTGATGATCCGTGACACTCATCATTATTCTCAATTCTATGAACGCGTGCCTGACAACCACTCCTGTTCTATCTGAGCTCAACGTAGTCATTGGGCGACAGCTTGAGTGCGTATCTCTTGGGTCTCTGATCCACGGACCGAGTCTGTGAGATTAGAACCTTCGTGGTAGAGGCTAGAACCAATTGGCAGCATTCCTGGGATCCGGAAAGTCTAAACCTTGTCTGTGGTATTCCGAGTATGATCTGGGAAGGGATGATTGTGATGAACTTCACACTCACGAATGTTGGGCGCAGTGACAGTGTGCAAAAGGATAAGGGTCCTATTCCGACGCTAGTGAGAACCGACAGATGATTAGCCGTGCAGTAGCTGTACATGGTATTTTTCATCTGAGACGAGAAATTCGACAGTTGATTAGCCGTGCAGAGATCGTACCTGGTAGTTTTCATCCGAGAGGATCATACAGCTTACCATTGAAGGAAACCATGCGTGTTTGGAGAAGAAGACAGTAGGAAAGCAGAGATTCAGATGACAGAGCATCTCCGAAACCTCAACCTGTTTCTCATTACTGAATCAGAAGTACCATTTATTTCATGTTATTTATTTTTTATAAACAAAATCATCTTTATCATTAATCTCCTGACTAAGATTTACAAGATAACAATAGCTTGCTTCAAGCCGACAATCTCCGTGGGATCGACCCTTACTCACGTAAGGTATTACTTGGACGACCCAGTGCACTTGCTGGTTAGTTGTACGGAGTTGTGAAAAGTGTAATCACAATTTCGTCCACCAAGTTTTTGGCGCCGTTGTCGGAGATTGTTCGATTTTAGACAACTGACGGTTTATTTTGTTGCTTAGATTAGGAAAAATTTATCTTTTTGGTTTAGTGTCACTAAAATTGCGTCTTCTATTATTGTTTTTGTTGAAATTTTAAAATCCTTGTTTTCTTTTTCTAGATTTTTTTTTCGAAAACCTTTAATAAATAGATAAAACCAATAAACTAATAATTGAGTCTTCCGTTTAAGTTTAGTTTCATGTTTTAAGTTTAGTGTTAATTGCCTGTTTTTAATTTTACTCATATTTTTAATTACATGTTCTTAGTTTTTTTCTTGATCTTCAAATTGTTCTTGATAATTTTCCTTATTTAATCTTTAAAATTTCTTTTTGGTGTTTATTGCTATTTATCTTATACATTTTCGAATTATTAGTGTCCAGAGTATAAAAATTTTTAAGTTTGGTGTCCTTTGTGTTTTTATTTTCTTAAAAATTTCCAAAATTTGTTATTGGTGTTCATCTTGATTTTCAAAGTGTTCTTGATGTTCATCTTGACATTCAAAGTTTTCTTCTTTGTTTTCTTTGTTTTGATCTAAAAAAATTCTAAGTTTGGTGTCATTTTATTATTTTTCTCTTTCCTCATTAAATTCAAAAAAATTAAATAAAAATATCTTTTCCTTTATTTACTCATCAATTTCGAACTCCTTAGGTTGACTTAGTCAAAATTTTTAAAATTTCGTAGTTTCTTGTTAGTTAAGTTAAAATTTCAATTTTAAAATCTATCTTTTTAAATCTTTTTCAATTTTTTTTTCGAAAATATTTTATAAAATTTTTCAAAATTTTTTTCTTTTCTTATTCATAATTTTCGAATTATTTGTACTATTTTATTATTTTGATTGAAAAATTTTAAGTTTGGTGTTTCCTTGTTGAGAAAGTTTCAATCTTCGAAGTTTACAATCACATATTTTTCAAATCTTTTCTTTTATTTATTTATTTTTACAAGTATCTTTAATTTTAAGACATATCTTTTCAAAACTCCTTAACCATTTTCTCTCTCTTCAATTTTCGAAAATCATATCCAAAATTTTTCAAATCCTTTTAATTAATTAGCCATTTTAGTATTCGAATTTTTTTATTTATTTTATTTTAATTTTTTTTCTTTTAGCTTTCGAAACTTATATTCTATTTTTCAATTATTTTATTTTATCTTATTTTCTTTTTATTCGGTTTATCCTTAATTAAATTAAATAAAAACAAAAATATACTTTATTTGCAATCCACATCATCTCCCTTTCTCCATCATGGACTTAAGTGGAAATGAACAGTCCAGAAGGACTCTAAGGTCATATGCTAACCCTACTACTGCTGCATATGGGAGTAGTATCTGTATACCCCCCCATAAGAGCCAGCAATTTTGAGCTAAACCCTCATCTCATTATCATGGTGCAGCAAAATTGCCAGTATTCTGGTCTTCTACAAGAAGAACCTACTGAGTTTCTGGCACAGTTCTTACAAATTGCTGACACAGTACGTGATAAGAAAGTAGATTAGGATGTCTACAGATTATTACTGTTTCCATTTGCTGTAAAAAATCAAGCTAAGAGGTGGTTAAATAACCAACCCACAACAAGCATAAGAACATGGAAATAATTATCAGACAAATTCCTGAGTCAATATTTCCCACCAAAAAGGATGACACAGCTAAGGCTGGACATCCAAGGCTTTAAACAAGAGGATAATGAATATCTTTATAATGCCTGGGAGAGGTACAGAGAGATGCTAAGGAAATACCCTTCTGAAATATTTTCAGAATGGGTGCAGTTAGACATCTTTTACTATGCGCTTACAGAAAAGGCCCAGATGTCTCTAGACCACTCAGCTGGTGGATCTATACACATGAAAAAGACAATTGAAGAGGCTCAAGAGATCATTGATACAGTTGCTAGAAATCAGCACATGTACTTAAGTAGTGAGTCCTCCATGAAAGAAGAGGCTGAGGCAATATCCACTGAACTTAGTCCTCCAGAATAAATTGTTGAACTCAATCAGCAACTATTTTCTATAACAAAACAGTTAGCAGAATTTAAAGAGATGCTGCAAGAAACCAAAGATGCTAACCAGAATATGGAAAAACAATTAAATCAGACAAGATAGCAGTTATCTAAACAGATAACAGAAGAATGTCAAGCTATTCAATTAAGGAGTGGGAAGACATTGAATGTCTCAACTCAAGGCAGCAGAAAGCCAAAAAAGGAACAACTGAAAGAGGACGACCAAGCCATTGCCCAAATTCCTTCTGAGGACAGTAAGAGCCCAGAGAGGAATGATTCTGGCGTTCAAACGCCAGAAAAGGGGGGAAAATTGGCGTTAAATGCCCAATGGGTAGCCAAATCTGGCGTTCAAATGCCAGAAAAGGGTGGCAATCTAGCGTTAAACGCCCAAAAAGCACCCAATTCTGGTGTTCAAACGCCAATAAGGGATCAGACACCTGGAAGTGCTGATAACAACCCCCTTAAGCAGGCTTCTCCAACCCCTTCTGTAGGAAATAAACCTGCAGCAACTAAGGTTGAAGAATATAAAGCCAAGATGCCTTATCCTCAGAAACTCCGCCAAGCGGAACAGGATAAGCAATTTGCCCACTTTGCAGACTATCTCAGGACTCTTGAAATAAAGATTCTGTTTGCAGAGGCACTTTGAGCAAATACCCTCTTATGCTAAGTTCATGAAAGAGATCTTAAGTCATAAGAAGGATTGGAGAGTGATAGCACGGAAACTTGTCTCTCAACAATTTTCCTTCGGCAAGTATACCGAATTGTCGTCAAGTAAAAACTCACAATAGAGTGAGGTCGAATCCCACAGGGATTGATTGGTCAAGCAACTTTAATTAGAGGAATGTTCTAGTTGAGCGAAGCAGAATTTGGTTTGAGAGTTGCAGGAAATTAAATGGCGGGAAAGTAAATAGCAGAAATTGTAAATGCTAGAAGTAAAGAGCTGAAAGTAAATGACGGAAAGTAAATTGTAGAATTGTAAATGGGAATGGGGAAGATGCTCATAAAAGTAAATTGCAGAAATTAAAGAGAATGGGTAAGATCAGAAATGGGGGTTCATTGGGCTTAGGAGATGTTGCATTCTCCGGATCAAGTTTAGCCGCCTCTGTGGTTGAACCACTGGCTTAGCATCGTCCTCCAATAGGATCTTGTGCATGCATTGATGCATTTGCATCTTTGCTATATTAGCTAGTTAGTTGAAGTAGTTTTAGCTTAATTTCATTCATTTTCTTTGAAATAAACAAGCATTTTAATGAGTTCCATCTCCATGCACTCAAATACCAAGAACCAGGTTAATTATAGCCAAATTCATGCAAATGATTCAAGGAATGCATAAATGAATGAGTATGAATGAATCTCATGAAATTGATTGCATGGATTGGTAAGGCTTTGAAGCAATTTCCCTTGTTAATGATAGGTGATGAAACAAGAAGGCATTGAAGCAAGAATGAAGCAAGCAAGTGGCTAACAACTCCTTCAAGAAGAGCAATGTGCACGTTGCTAACTTGGAATTCAAGTTGGCAACGCCATTGAAGCTTTACTTCAGGAAGAGCACAAACAACCTTGCAAGAAAGTGGTCTCCTATGAGCACTATGCACATTGCTAACTTGGAGCTACATTGGAGTGCTTGGCAACAACGCCAAGAAGCAAACTGAGCAAGGTTTGGCTAGGAAATGAAGGTTGCTACGTTGCTAACCCAGAGATACATTGGCGTGTTCCAAGGCAACGCTGAGCTAGAAAACTTGGCCCAGGAAAGGGAGATCCACGTTGCCAATGCCAGCTCCTATAGGCGTGTTCCAAGGCAACGTAGCAAGCAAAGCTTGGTGCCATAAGGAAGGCTCGAGCTCGTTGTTGGCTTGGAAGAGCATGGACGTGTTCCAAGGCAACGCCAAGCTAGAAGGCAACCCTGGAGGGCAATCTCAAGACATCAAGCACGTTGCCAACGTTGGGTGCACATGCGTGTTTGATGAAAACGTGCCAGGAAGCAAACAAGCAAGGATCACTCACTCAAGCAAGTTGCCAACGTTGGGATACAAAGGAGTCTTTGCCAAAAACACTGGTGAGCTGGACAGCCTAACCTTACCTCCTTCAATGGAGTATATCTTGAGCTACAAAGCTCCAAATGAGGTGATTCCAACGACATTTGAAAGTAGACACCAGAGCTTTCCAACGATATATCATGGTATGGGTTTGACATTAGTTTGAAGCTTCAAAATCGGGCCTCATTTGGAACCTCAGAAACTAAACACGTTGGCAACTTGGAATCCAAGTTGGCAACGCCCTTGCTAAAATTTGGCTCCATGGGAGGCATAACCCACGTTGCCAACTTGGGGAACTTTTGTTTTTGAACTTGTTTTTAGACTTTTTGACACTTAGACATTTTCTATTACATTAGCAATTTCTATTCTTCACTTTTTCTCACCGGTCTTCTATTTTATTTTTCTTGCAATTTTGAATTTCAGTTTTAAGAACTTCTTCTTCTTCTTCTTCATTCTTCTCTACACTTAGTTTAATTTTCATCTATTGCAATTGTTGTTGAAATTGGAGCTATGATTCACTAAACCCCACTTTCATTAGGGAGAAGAGCTCTGCTTGTTTGAATGAATTGATAATTCTTCTCCTCCTTCTTAATTCAAGTGGTTAATCCAAGAGGAAACTCTTGTTCTTCAAAGATTCAATCACCATCGAGAGAGGGATTAATCTATATGAATTATGTGGTGAATTTGAGAAAGGAGTCACATAATTCAGTTTAGAGTTCATCCTTTCATGATTTCCTTAATCAATACACTTTTTTCTTTCTCTATTCTAGCTCTTTAAATTCCTTGCCATTTAAATTCTTGCAATTACGTTCAAAAATCAAATCTCATGAATTCACAACCATGTTTGCTTGACTAAATCTACCATTTAACTGAAGTTGCTTAATCTACCAATCTCCGTGGGATCGACCTCACTCTTAGTGAGTTTTATTACTTGATACGACCTGGTATACTTGCCGGTAATTACGTGAAATTAATTTTTTACGTATCACTAACCCAATGAAAGGGGTTTAGTTGTTCATAGCTTTGGAAATAGAAAACAAAGATGGAAAATACATCATGAAAACTAGAACTAGAAGTGCAGAGAAAGTAAATTATACGGAGAGTAGTTCTCAATTTCCCATCCCCCAAAAGCTGCTTTCTAATTCAAAACTACCCCTATATATACTACTCTTCTGATCTTCTAGTTGGTTCTTCAAGTCTTGGATATGGGCCTTTGGATCTTGAGTTTGAAGCAGTTATACTCAATCCTCAACGTTAGCTTCCACGTTAACTAAGTTAACGTGGAAGTTAACGTGGCTCATGGTGGCTCATTGTGGCTCAGTCCAACGTTAGTGACAAAGGTGAGTGTCACTAACGTTGGCGATTGTTTGCTTTCTCTACGTTAGCTTCCACGTTAACTAAGTTAATGTGGGAGTTAACGTAGCTCAAGGTGGCTTAGCCCAACGTTAGTGAAAATGATGAGTGTCACTAACGTTGGCCACTCTTTTGCTTCCCAACGTTAGAGTCTACGTTAACTAAGTTAACGTGGAGGCTAACGTGGCCAATATGAGCTTGGTCCAACGTTAGTGACAAAGGTGAGTGTCACTAATGTTGGCTCCACTTTCTTTCTTCCACGTTAGAGTTCACGTTAAATTAGTTAACGTGACTCTTAACGTGGGCTATGATGGGTTCGAGGACGTTATTGGCGATTACTTTTCTCATTAACGTTGCAAGCTAGCTCCCATTCCACGTTAGTGGTCACGTTTGTTAGACTAACGTGGCTGCTAACGTGGTTCTTTCTTGCTTCCTTTGTCCTGAAATCAAGCAATAAAGTGCATCAAAGTTCTAATCCACATCATGAAACATGCATCATCTAATTTGTCATATAATTCATACATAATTCTCATGAAACCATGTAAAGTGCACCATGTTTGCTCGAATCAAGATGTAAGTGAAATTCTACCCAAAACTTGCTTATTTCCTAAGAAAATGCATGAAACTACTCTAAAACAGTAAAGAAAAGGTCAGTGAAACTGGCCAAAATGTCCCGGCATCACAACACCAAACTTAAAGCTTGCTTGTCCCTAAGCAAGTACTGGAACAAGAGAATGATGAATGAAATGCCAAGAGAAATGAGTCATTATTGTGGAAGTTATGTCCTTGGTTTTATGGTGGTTTCAAGCATAGCAACTTAGGTTCATTCCTTCACTGGCTTTCAGACCTTTATCATGTCCTGGAATACTCACTTGACTGCACCTTATGAAACTTTTATTCATTGATCCTTTTTGTCATTTCAGGACTTATTTGTGTTCTTAGACTAGGTGCTCTGTGAGGGGGCGACTCTTTAAGATAAGCTTTCAGCCAGCACTCCCGAAGCAGTTAGTTCAAGGTGCTAGGTGTTGAGACACCCCTAAGGGCTTACTCCCTCAAGTCTCTTTCCCCCATACATACACACCACAAGCACATGGTTTGTTATTTTCTTTCTTGAGACCTTGGTGTCCAGCACCTCTTTGGGTTACTAAGCGTTCTGTAGCAAAGGTTACTCTTGATAGTGGACTTTCAGCTGATAATCCCGAGTTAGTTAACCCAAGTTACCAAGTGATAAGGCACCCCTAAGAGCTTATTCATCCAAGTAAATCCCATACACAGGAACACCACAGACACTTGCCCCAAGATTCAAACCCTTGGTGCCTAGCCTTATTTCTTACTCTTTTTCTTTTATTCTTTAACTTTCATTTTTCTTTCCCTTTTTCTTATTGGGATCTTGTTATTCAGCTAGTCTCATGGGGTGCGTTTCAAGCATATGATTCAGGACAGATAGTTGCCTTCCCACCTTATTGGTGAACCAACTTAGCTAATCTATTACCACACCACAAATCTAGGAACTTACTCCACAATATGAATTTCACTCTGGTCTTTGATAACACACATTCTCTTTTTATTTGATTAAAAAGGGGACAAGCATACCAATAAGCAAGGTGAAGATGCAGCAGGTATCGTGGACAGCACACATATGACTTAAGCAATAAAAACAAACATTAAATTCTAAGGATTTAAACTAATGAGTAACTATTAATCAAGGGCACCTTGGGACTTCCAATTTTTTTTTTAGCATTTCAAGTATATGGAATTAAGTAACAATATGACCTTCGGGTGATGGTTTCTAACTGTCCCCTTGTTGTTATCATCCATAGTTTTTGCTCCTTCACTTCCTTGGATGATGGTGCACCATTTCCTCAGAAGGCTCCTGCAAAGTTATTGGAAGTTGCTTGTTCCCAAAGCACTTGAGAAATAGTTAGCTTGCATGTATGCTTGTGAATTTCTGAACTTAATTTGGTGTGTGAATACCAAACTTAGTTCCTTGCCTAGTACAACAGATTGCATACTTGCAGAGAGCCTCATACGTTGTTATTAACTAAGCAACTATTAACTAAAGACTAAACTACTGCTAAGTGGTTCCCCTGATTAGTTGGAGCTAGGATTTTGCCATTGGAGTGTGGTGTGATTCTAACTAATATCTTCGGTGGAACACCAAACTTAGAATTACACTTTCACTCTTGGATTGTTTTGGTGTGAAACACCAAACTTAGCTCCTTGTAATACAGGGAAAACAACTTGTGGTCTTTATTCAAATGACGATGAAAAATAAACTACCTTAGGTTGGGTTGCCTCCCAACAAAGCGCTCTTTTAGCGTCGCTAGCTCGACGATCTGCCTCCATCAGGGTGGTTGGTAGTGCTTCAAGTCCTCCCCCCTTGCAGTAAATCTATCTCCATTGCCTTCATCAAGGATCTCCACATGTTCTAAGGAGAGAACTCTGTTGATGGTAAAAACTTTAGGTAGCTGAGATGGGATGGTGGGGAGATCGGGGGGAATGGCTGGGAAGTAAGCTGAGATTACTTTATCCCCTGGAGAGAAGTCCTCTGTGGGGATCTTCTTGTTCCTCCACCTCCTTGGTACCTTCTTCTTTGTTCCTTTTGATGTTGCCTTGGTCTTTGTGCCCTCCTCTTCCAAAGAGATTTTGTTGCTGGTCTCATATAACTCTGGTGGTTTAGGTTCCTCCTGATTTTCCTTGAGCTGTGTTAGCTTCTGAACGCCTTGTTCATCAACTAAGGGGATTTCCAAATGTGCTGGTTGTGCTTCAATGCCTGTTTCTTCCTTCAGTATCTCACTGTGATCTTTGCTTGGTTCTTTGTTCTCTTGATCTGTTTCTTGTGAGGGCTTGAAAACATTAAAAGTGAGTTGTTCATCATAGATCCTCAAAATTAGCTCCCCTCGCTCCACATCTATAAGTGCTCTGGCTGTAGCTAGGAATGGTCTTCTCAATATGATTGGGTGGAGGTGACTCTCTTCCATGTCCAATATGACAAAGTCTGTGGGAAGGAAGTATTTTCCAACCTTCACCAGTACATTTTCAACCACTCCTACTGCTTGTTTTTAAGTTTTGTCAGCCAGCCTGATAACTACATCTGTGGGTATTATCTCATTGATCTGCAGCCTCTTCACAAGGGATAAAGGCATTAAGTTGATGCTTGCTCCCAAATCGCAGAGTCCTTTATCAAACATTATTTCTCCTATAGCACAGGGGATGTAGAAACTCCTTGGGTCCTTCCTTTTTGTAGGCAACTCTGGTTGAATAAGAGCACTGCACTCCTTATTCATCACTATTATTTGTCCTCCCTTGAGTGAGCTTTTCTTGGTCAGCAGCTCCTTTATATACTTGATGTATGAGGGTATTTGTTGGAGAGCTTTGATGAATGGTATGTTCACATGGAGGGATGCAAACATGTCAAGAAACCTTGAGTATATTCTCTTCTCTACACAGCCATTTAGTAATTGGGGAAAGGGTGCATAGAGTCTCAGCAGCTCCTTCTGTGTC
>NC_029792.2:80995274-81036618 GCF_000816755.2 Arachis ipaensis
TTCAGCTCTTCCTCAGTCTCCTTATCACTTATAGTAACCATCTTGCAATCTTCCCATCTGACTTTCTTTGCTTCACCTCTCGGATTTTTCTCTGTGTCACTTAGGAAGCTATCAGTAGGTTTGGGAATCTGCTCGGAGAGGTATCCCACTTGAAATTCCAGCCTCTTGATGGTGTCTCCCTGATTCTTGATATTGGCTCGCACCTCCTCCTTGAATACCTTATTATCTTGAATCTCTTTGCATATGCCCTCAAGTAGAGTCTCAATTCTGGAGAGTCTATCTTCAGATGATGGTGAGTTAAGAGTGGATGGGTGAGTTGGGTCATTTTGGTTTTGGTATGGATGTGGAGAGGTGTTGTTAGGGTGGTGTTGATATGATCTCTGTGTGGAATGTTGGTGAGCTACATTGTTGTTGTGGTTGTGACGTCTCTGATCTTGGCTTTGATCTTGTTAATTTCCCCACCCAAAGTTTGGGTGATTCCTCTATCCAGGGTTGTAGGTTTTGGAGTATGGACCATGGGTCTGCCTGGGTGAGTTTCCAATGTAGTTGGCTTGTTCTTGCTCCTCCTCTGCCTCAGCATTCACTCCCTCTTGGGTTGCTGATGAGGTGGTGATTGCTGCCTGATGGGAAGCAGAAGCTGATGAATTAAAAAATTATTAAAATTGATACGTTGCAAGTATAGTTCTTAATTCACCGAAAATCTGCCTATCAATTTAGAAATGTGTCACAAAGAGTTTAAATCAAAATTACTGGGAGTTTTAAGTCCCAGGTCGTCTCCCAACGAGTTGCAGAGAAGGGTGCTATCTTATTAATCAGAGGTTTGAAGAAATTGAGGTAAGTAAATTGGAATGTAAACTGAGGGAAATTAAATGATATGAATAAAAGCCTTGACTGAGAATTGATTAGTTAGAATCTCTATCATTGATGGAGTGATTTTTAAGATTGATTTATAATTAACAGTTACTCTGTTTAGTTATCCTTTACTAGGTAAGCGAAAGTCAAACAAGTTGGATTACTAGATCCGTTCACGAGTTACAACCCACTTAGTTCAAAGGGATTGACGTTGGTGATAGGATAGCAATTCAACAATTAACCCAATTACAAATTTTCTTTCAATCCTTCCAACTCAAGAGTTCCTTTTCAATCAATTCCCCATCAAGTAATGAAACTACTCACGCATTGTAAATAATAAATCCATAACACATAAAAGGGAATTAAAAGAAGACATGATTATTGGAATTGAAATTGAATTAAAAAGAAATAATCCTTGCATTAATTAATCATAAAAGTATCTGAATGACAAAATTGAACATAACAAAGAACATGGAAGAATAAAACCAAGTTAAGAGAACAAACTAGAAGTAAATTCTACAGATTATGCATATCGCACATGTCACGCGATCGTGTCATCCATGCGGACGCGTCACTTGCGCTTTTTTCTCTCCACGCGTTCGCGTCGTCCACGCTACCGCGTCGCTTGCGCTTTCCAATCCGCACGGCCGCGCAAGCCATGTGGCTGCGTCACTGCGATTTGCGCTCCTTCGCGCGGTCGCATGAGCCATGCGACCGCGTCACTTCTCGCTGGTTATCTCCTCAAATTCTTGTGTTCCTTCCATTTTTGCTAGCTTCCTCTCCAATCTCCATCTTATTCATTCCCTATAAAGCCTGAAACACTTGACACACAGATCACGGCATCGAATGGAATAAAGGAGAATTAAAATTAAATAATTAGAGTCTCTAGGAAGCAATTTTCAAACATGTACTAAATTTAGGAAGGAAATCTAAATGCATGCTAAATTGATGAATAAGTGGATAAGGATCATGACAAAACCACACAATTAAACACAATATAAACTATAAAATAGTGGTTTATCACTACCACTTGGTTCCTCTCCATCTTCTTGGTGAGGTCAGCCAGCTGCTTGGTAATAAGCTTGTTTTGGGCCAGCAGTGCATCCACATTGTTTAGCTCCATCACTCCTCTAGTGTTGCCTCTTTCAGAAGCATAGAAGTAGTCATTCTCCGCTACAGTCTCAATGACATCTATGGCTTCTTCAATGGTCTTCTTCTTGTTCAGAGATCCCCCGGATGAATGGTCTACTGCCTTCTTTGATTCATAAGAGAGGCCTTCATAGAAAATGTGTAGTTGCACCCATTCATTGAACATATCTGGTGGACACCTTCTTGTCAGGTCCTTAAACCTCTTCCATGCTTCATATAGAGTCTCACCATCCTGCTGCTTGAATATTTGCACCTCAGCTCTCAGCCTGTTGATCCGTTGAGGAGGATAGAATCTTGCCAAGAATTTGTTCACCACATCTTTCTAGGTTGCTAAACTCTCCTTTGGGAAGGATTCCAGCCATTTAGATGCCTTGTCCTTAAGTGAGAAAGGGAACAGAAGTAGTCTATAGGTGTCAGGATGAACACCATTAGACTTCACAGTATCACATATCCTCAGGAAGGTGGTTAGATGTTGATTGGGGTCTTCTTGGACACTTTCTCCGAATGAACAATTGTTCTGAACAAGGATGATGAGTTGTGGCTTTAGTTCAAAGTTGTTGGCATGTATGGTTGGCCTTTGGATGCTGCTTCCACAGTTTCCTGGGTTTGGGTTGATGTAAGAACCCAGAACTCTTCTCTCTTGTCCAGCCTGATGCGCTGGACCTTCTTTGCCATGGTTGTGAGCCTCTTCTTCATGATGGTTCTCCATGTTTTCATCTATGTCTGGTTCAAAGTACTCCTCCTCTTCCTCAGCACCAACTACTCTCTTTCCTCTTGCTTCCCTCCTTAATCTAAGGAAGGTCCTCTCAGATTCAGAATCAAAGGAAGTTGAAGCCCCGCTTCTTCTCCCTATCATACAACCAACAAGGCACAAGCAAGGAAATAGATGCAGAAAGTACTCTTGTTAAAATTGCTGTTAGTGTGAGTGATGCAATATATCAAACAATTAGTGGGTTAGTGAACTGAATGGTAAATAACTAAGAAAAAGGAGTAGGGGGGAAGAGAGGAAAATAACTAAAACTGAAAGTAATCAACTCAAATAGAAATTTAAATCAAACAAAAGAAAAATGCTCAATCTAGTTATCCTCCAATTTAGTCATTGTTGATACAAAATCAATCCCCGGCAACGGCGCCATAAACTTGATAGCACGGAAACTTGTCTCTCAACAATTTTCCTTCGGCAAGTATACCGAATTGTCGTCAAGTAAAAACTCACAATAGAGTGAGGTCGAATCCCACATGGATTGATTGGTCAAGCAACTTTAATTAGAGGAATGTTCTAGTTGAGCAAAGCAGAATTTGGTTTGAGAGTTGCAGGAAATTAAATGGCGGGAAAGTAAATAGCAGAAATTATAAATGCTGGAAGTAAAGAGCTGAAAGTAAATGACGGAAGGTAAATTGTAGAATCGTAAATGGGAATGGGGAAGATGCTCATAAAAGTAAATTGCAGAAATTAAAGAGAATGGGTAAGATCAGAAATGGGGGTTCATTGGGCTTAGGAGATGTTGCATTCTCCGGATCAAGTTCATTTTCATCTCTTCCTCAATCAATGCATTCATTGATCTCCTTGGTAATCTTAAGTGATCGAATTCCAATTCCTTGGAAATTCAATCTCTCAAATCTTGGTAATCTTAAGTGATCGAATTCCAATTCCTTGCCAATTCCTTGGTCAATTGCTCATGAGAAGAGATGAAGTATGGTCACTAATTATACCACATGCATTCCCAAATCAAATGTTGGTAGGATTATAGTCACCATACCCAACCAAACCCAATTTGGTCCAACATGAGAAAGCATTTCTAGCATGATCTCTTCATTCCTCTTCCAAAGTTCAGAAGAGATCCAAGTATGAATAGCTTCTTTTCCAAGATAACTACCCAATTGGATGAATATTGAAAGCTTTCTAGTAAAATCAAGAGAAAAGATAGAAGAAGAGTAATGAAAACTAGTATTGATCCATCAAATTACAACAGAACTCCCTAACCCAATGAAAGTGGTTTAGTTGTTCATAGCTCTGGAAATGGAAAACAAAGATGGAGAATACATCATGAAAACTAGAACTAGAAGTGCAGAGAAAGTAAATTATACGGAGAGTAGTTCTTAATTTCCCATCCCCCAAAAGCTGCTTTCTAATTCAAAACTACCCCTATATATACTACTCTTCTGATCTTCTAGTTGGTTCTTCAAGTCTTGGATATGGGCCTTTGGATCTTGAGTTTGAAGCAGTTATACTCTTCAGTGGGCTTAGCTTTACTTGCAGAGAGAAAGTGTGAAGTAGGCAGATTATTGGTGATTACTTTTCTCATTAACGTTGCAAGCTAGCTCCCATTCTACGTTAGTGGTCACGTTAGTTAGACTAACGTGGCTGCTAACGTGGTTCTTTCTTGCTTCCTTTGTCCTGAAATCAAGCAATAAAGTGCATCAAAGTTCTAATCCACATCATGAAACATGCATCATCTAATTTGTCATATAATTCATGCATAATTCTCATGAAACCATGTAAAGTGCACCATGTTTGCTCAAATCAAGATGTAAGTGAAATTCTACCCAAAACTTGCTTATTTCCTAAGAAAATGCATGAAACTACCCTAAAATAGTAAAGAAAAGGTCAGTGAAACTGGCCAAAATGCCCCGGCATCAGAGAAAAACTGAAAAAGTTTTTCTCATTGAAGAATGCAGTGCAGTCATCCTTAAAAGCTTACCAGAGAAGCTTAAAGATCCCAGAAGCTTTATGATACCATGCACATTAGAGGGTGCTTGTACCAAGACAGCTCTATGTGATCTTGGGGCAAGTATCAACCTAATACCTGCATCCACTATCAAAAAGCTTGGTTTTACTGATGAAGTTAAACCAACCCGGATATGCCTCCAACTTGCTGATGGCTCCATTAAGATTCCATCAGGCGTAATTGAGGACATGACTGTCAAGGTTGAGCCATTTGCCTTTTCTACTGACTTTGTAGTGCTGGAAATGGAGGAGCACAAGAGTGCAACTCTTATTCTAGGAAG
The DNA here is from genome assembly GCF_000816755.2 of Arachis ipaensis. Taxonomy (NCBI): domain Eukaryota; kingdom Viridiplantae; phylum Streptophyta; class Magnoliopsida; order Fabales; family Fabaceae; genus Arachis; species Arachis ipaensis. The sequence continues at coordinate 81,000,285 of NC_029792.2, forward strand.
ACCTTTCCTAGCAACTGGACGAACCTTCATTGATGTCCAAAAAGGGGAGATAACCCTGAGAGTCAATGAGGATGAGTTCAAGTTGAATGCTGTCAAAGCTATGCAGCATCCAGACACATTAAAAGACTGCATGAGCGCTGATATTATTAACTCCCTGGTGGAAGAGGTCAATATGACTGAGAGTCTCGAATCAGAGTTAGAGGACATTTTTAAAGATGTTCAGCCTGATATAGAGGAACCAGAGAAAACAGAAGAACCTCTGAAAACTCCTCAGGAAGAGGAGTAGCCTCCTAAACCCGAGCTCAAACCACTACCACCATCCTTAAAATATGCATTTCTGGAAGAAGATGACACTTTTCCTGTGATCATCAGCTCTACTTTAGAACCACAGGAAGAGAAAGCATTAATTCAGGTGCTAAGGACACATAAGACAGCTCTTGGGTGGTCCATAAGTGATCTTAAGGGCATTAGCCTAGCCAGATGCATGCACAATATCCTATTGGAGGATGATGCTAAGCCAGTGGTTCAACCACAGAGGCGGCTGAATCCAGCCATGAAGGAGGTGCTGCAGAAAGAGCTCACTAAGCTACTAGAGGCTGGGATTATTTATCCTATTTCTGATAGCCCCTGGGTGAGCCGTGTCCAAGTTGTCCCCAAGAAGGGAGGCATGACAGTGGTTCATAATGAAAAAAAATGAACTGGTTCCTATAAGAACAGTTACAGGGTGGCGTATGTGTATTGACTATAGAAGACTCAATACAGCCACCAGACAGGATCATTTTCCTTTACCATTCATAGACCAGATGCTAGAGAGACTAGCAGGTCATGAATACTACTACTTTTTAGATGGCTATTCAGGTTACAACCAAATTGCAGTAGATCCTCAGGACCAAGAGAAAACAGCATTCACATGTCCTTCTGGAGTATTTTCCTACAGAAGGATGCCATTTGGTCTGTGCAATGCACCTGCAACCTTTCAGAGGTGCATACTCTCTATCTTCTCTGATATTATAGAGAAATTTCTAGAAGTCTTCATAGATGACTTCTCAGTATTTGGAGACTCATTCAGCTCCTGTCTTGACCATCTAGCACTTGTTCTGAGAAGGTGCCAAGAGACTAACCTGGTTTTAAACTGGAAAAAATATCACTTTATGGTGACTGAAGGAATTGTCCTTGGGCACAAAATTTCAAACAAGGGGATAGAGGTGGATCAAGCTAAGGTAGAGGTAATTGAAAAATTACCACCACCTGCCAATGTTAAGGCAATCAGAAGCTTTCTGGGGTATGCAGAATTCTATAGGAGGTTTATAAAGGATTTTTCAAAAATTGCAAAACCTCTGAGAAATCTGCTAGCTGCTAACATGCCATTTGTATTTGATACAGAGTGTCTGCAGGCGTTTGAAACTCTGAAAGCTAAGCTGGTCACAGCACCAGTCATTTCTGCACCAGACTGGACATTACCATTCGAACTAATGTGTGATGCCAGTGACCATGCCATTGGTACAGTATTGGGACAGAGGCATAACAAGCTTCTGCACGTCATTTACTATGCTAGCCGTGTTTTGAATGACGCACAGAAGAATTACACAACCACGGAAAAGAAGCTGCTTGCAGTGGTTTATGCCATTGACAAGTTCAGATCTTACTTAGTGGGATCAAAAGTGATTGTGTACACTGACCATGCTGCTCTAAAATATCTCCTCACAAAGCAAAATTCAAAACCCAGAGTCATAAGATGGGTGTTGCTTCTGCAAGAGTTTGATATAGAAATAAGAGACAGAAAAGGGACAGAGAACTAAGTAGCTGATCACCTGTCCCAGATAGAACCAGTAGCAGGAGCGTCCCTCCCTTCTACTGAGATCTCTGAAACCTTTTCGGATGAGCAACTCTTTGCCATTCAAGAAGTACCATGGTTTGCAGACATTGCAAACTATAAAGCTGTGAGATTCGTACCCAAGGAGTACAGCAAGCAGCAAACGAAAAAATTGGTTACTGATGCAAAGTACTACTTGTGGGATGAACCATATCTCTTTAAGAGGTGTGTAGACGGAATGATCTGTAGATGTGTGCCTAGAGAAGAGGCACAGAAGATCCTATGGCATTGCCATGGATCACAATATGTAGGACATTTTGGAGGTGAGCGAACAGCCACAAAGGTTCTCCAATGTGGCTTCTACTGGCCTACTCTCTATAGAGACGCCCGAGAGTTTGTGCGTAACTATGACAGTTACCAGAGAGCTGGTAATCTGCCTCACGGTTATGCCATGCCTCAGCAAGTGATCTTAGAGATTAAGTTGTTTGATGTATGGGGTATTGACTTCATGGGGCCTTTTCCACTATCATATTCAAACACTTATATTCTGGTGGTAGTAGACTATGTATCTAAATAGGTAGATGCAATTGTAACACCCACTAATGATACTAAGACAGTGATAAAATTTCTCCAGAAGCATATCTTCAGTAGGTTCGGTGTCCCTAGGATACTGATCAGTGATGGAGTTACTCATTTCTGCAATAAACAGCTTGACTCTGCTCTGGCCCGATATGGAATTAACCATAAAGTGGCAACTCCATATCATCCACAGACAAATGGGCAGGCTAAAGTCTCAAATAGAGAACTAAAACGGATCCTAAAACGGACAGTAAGTACCCGTAGAAAAGATTGGGCAAGAAGTCTGGATGATGCTCTGTGGGCATACAGAACCGCATTCAAGACTCCTATAGGGACCTCTCCATACCAGCTTGTGTATGGAAAAGCCTGTCATCTGCCAGTGGAACTGGAACACAAGACCTATTGGGCAACCAGGTTCCTAAACCTTGATGCTAAGGTAGCCGGAGAGAAAAGATTACTCTAGTTGAATGAGCTGGAAGAGTTTAGACTCAATACTTTCGAAAATACTAAAATTTATAAAGAGAAAGCAAAAAGATGGCATGACAAAAGACTGTCATCTAGAGTCTTTGAACCAGGACAGAAGGTCCTACTGTTTAACTCTAGGCTCAGATTGTTCCCTGGGAAATTGAAATCCCGGTGGAGGGGACCATATGTGATTACAAGTGTGTCACCATATGGTTATGTAGAGCTTCAAGATGTTAATTCTGACAAAAAATTCATTGTTAATGGACAAAGAATCAAACATTATCTTGAAGGCAATATTGAGCAAGACTGCCCAAAACTGAGACTAAATTAAAAAGCTCAGTAAAGTCAAGCTAAAGACAATAAAGAAGCGCTTGTTGGGAGGCAACCCAGCCATTATAAAAAATTAGATGTTTATAACAATTATATAAGTATTTAATTTTGTTCATAATTTTAGCTAATGCATTTCAGTGAATAAGTTAGGAAAATGGAGGTTCAAGACATAAAACAGAGAAATCACAGAGAAAAGGAGCTCACTGGCTTCAAAACGCCAGTAAAGAGGCAATTTGGGCGTTAAACGCCAGAATGGCTACCATTCTGGGCGTTTAACGCCAGTAAAGGTATCATTCTGGGCGTTAAACGCCAGAATAGGCAGTATTCTGGGCGTTTAACGCCATAAATGGCAGCATTCTGGGTGTTCAGAAAATGCCCAGTAAAGAAGGATTTCTGGCGTTTAACGCCATCCAGGGTACCTGGCTGGGCGTTAAATGCCCAAAATAGCCACCAGATGGGCGATAAACGCCAGAATGGGTATCATTCTGGGCGTTTAACGCCAAAACAGCTAGGGGAGAGGTAATTTCGTTTCAATTCAATTTTTTTTCGAATTTTCATATTTTAATTCAAAATTTTCTGCATCCAAACATTACAAACATTCATTTTCTAATTTCCATTAACAAAAATTCATAATCTTATAAATTCTTTTTTTAATTCTCTTTCAATTCTTTTCAATTCTTTTTCAAAAACTCATTCATCTTTCCAAATTTTCTTTTCAAATCTTTTTAATTCATTCATATTATCTTTTATTTCTTAAATACATAAACAAAAATACAGATTTAACTTCCTCATATCTTTTTCATATCTCTTAAATTTTGAAAACAATCTTCTCTTTTTCACATTATGTTTATCTTTTATCAATCATATCTTTGAAATCATATCTTTTTCTAAAAATTCGAACCCATTCCCTCCCTCCCCTTTATTTATACATTTGGCCATCCCCTCTACTCCATCATTCGAATCCTTCTCTCCATCTATTCATCTTCTTTCTTTTTATCTTGCTTGAGGGCAAGCAAATCTCTAAGTTTGGTGTGATTTTCGTGATCCCTGAGTTAAAACAAACCAATCTCATGGCATCCAAAGGAAGACAAACCGCTTCAAGAGACAAGAAAGAAAGCAATCCAAAACCACGTTGGATGCATGAGAACTTCTGCACCAAAGAACATGCAGACCATTATTTCAAAATTGTGTGCAAAAGATCAGTGATCCCAGAAGTTAGGTTCAATCTGAAAGAAGATGAATACCCAGAGATCTAAGAGCAGATTCAAAACAGGGGCTGGGAAGTCCTGGCTAATCCTGAGATACATGTTGGAAGAAACACGGTCCATGAATTTTATACAAATCTGTGGATGACAGAAAAGCAAAGATTAGAGGGAACTGCTTTCTACTCCTTTCGAAATATGGTCAGAGGGAAGATTATTTACTTCCACTTTGACAAAGTGAGAGAAGTTCTTAAACTTCCTCAATTACAAGATGATCCAGAGTCCTTTAATAGGAGAATGGCCAAGGATAAAAGGCTAGATCAAGTTCTCGAGGACATATGCCTCCCTGGAACCAAGTGGATTACCAATTCAAAAGGTGTCCCAAACCAACTAAAGAGAGGTGATCTCAAATCAGTTGCTAGAGGTTGGCTAGATTTTATTGGGCGTTCTATACTCCCAACCAGCAACCGATCTGAAGTCACTGTCAAGAGGGCAGTGATGATTCACTGTATTATGCTGGGGAAGGAGGTAGAGATTCATCAGCTGATCCCTGTTGAAATTTACATGTTTGCAAACAAGGAATCCACTGAGGCCAAATTGGCCTACCCAAGCTTGATTAGTCTGTTATGCAAAGATGTGGGGGTACATATGGGTATGGATGAATATATCACAGTTGAACGCCCAATCACCAAAAAAGTGATGGATGGACCTCAAATTCAAGATAACCTCATCAAGAGGGGGGCGTATGAGCTCCTCCCAGAAATTTCTCAATTTGTCTATTCAGCCCGCTTAGAAGCATCTGTCACCAAGCTGCAAGAAGCTGTGAATCAACTCAAAGAAGAGCAGCAGAATCAAAATAGCATGCTCTGAAAAATGCTCATAGAACAAGAGAAACAAGGGCGTGAAATACAGGAGCTAAAGCGTCAAAAGCTGTCCCTTGAAGAGTTGGACGTCCCACAGATTGAAGGAGCACCTACCCCCCAAAATCAAGGTTGTTGAGTCCTAACTCTGTGATAACTTTTATTATTAGAAACCTATTTTAAGAGTTACATAAGCATTAGTATTAGAGTCATTTATTTTTATGTTTTTAATTTCCTTTCTTTTATTATTATTTGTCTGCTTTTATGTTTATTTTATATCTTATTTTTATTCCATGATCAATAAAGTTTAGAGTCTATGTCTTAAACCTATGAATGATTCCATGAATCCCTCACCTTTCTCAAATAAAAAATTGTCTTATAACTGCAAAAGAACAAGAAGTGCATAATTTCGAAATTTATCTTGAAGTTAGCTTAATTATGTTGATGTATTGGCAATACTTTTTGTTTTCTGAATGAATGCTTGAACAGTGCATATTTTTTATATTGTTGTTCATGAATGTTAAAATTGTTGGCTCTTGAAAGAATAATGAAAAAGAGAAATGTTATTGATAATCTGAAAAATCATAAAATTGATTCTTGAAGCAAGAAAAAGCAGTGAAAAACACAAAGCTTGCGAAAAAAAAAAGAGAGAGAAAAAGCAAGCAGAAAAAGCCAGTAACCCTTTAAACTAAAAGGCAAAGGTAAAAAAGATCCAAGGCTTTGAGCATTAATGGATAGGAGGGCCCAAAGGAATAAAATCTTGGCCTAAGCGGCTAAATCAAGATGTCCCTAACCATGTGCTTGTGTCATGAAGGTCCAAGTGAAAAGCTTGAGATTGAGTGGTTAAAGTCATGGTCCAAAGCAAAAAGAGTGTGCTTAAGAGCTCTGGGCACCTCTAACTGGGGACTCTAGCAAAGCTGAGTCACAATCTGAAAAGGTTCACCCAGTCATGTGTCTGTGGCATTTATATATCCGGTGGTAATACTGGAAAACAAAATGCTTAGGGTCACGGCCAAGACTCATAAAGTAGCTGTATTCAAGAATCAACATACTGAACTAGGAGAATCAACAACACTATCTGAATTCTGAGTTCCTATGGACGCCAATCATTCTGAACTTCAAAGGATAAAGTGAGATGCCAAAACTATTCAGAAGCAAGGAGTTACTAGTCCCGCTCATCTAATTGAAACTAATCTTCATTGATATTTTTGAAACTTATTGTATATTCTCTTCTTTTTATCCTATTTTGTTTTTGGTTGCCTGGGGACAAGCAACAATTTAAGTTTGGTGTTGTGATGAGCGGATAATTTATACCCTTTTTGGTATTGTTTTTACATAGTTTTTAGTATGATTTAGTTACTTTTTATTATATTTTTATTAGTTTTTATTCAAAAATCACATTTTTGGACTTTACTATGAGTTTCTATATTTTTTTGTAATTTCAGGTATTTTCTGGCTGAAATTGAGGGACCTGAGCAAAAATCTGATTCAGAGGCTGAGAAAGGACTGCAGATGCTGTTGGATTCTGATCCTCCTGCACTCGAAGTGGATTTTTTGGAGCTACAGAAGACCAATTGGCGTGCTCTCAATTGCGTTGTAAAGTAGACATCTTGGGCTTTCCAGAAATATATAATAGTCCATACTTTGCTCGAGATTTGATGGCCCAAACTGGCGTTGAAAGACAGCCAAAAACTTTCTAGCGTAAAACGCCGGAACTGGCACATTTCTTGGAGTTAAACGCCCATTTTGGCACCCAGGGTGGCGTTTAACTCCAACTTTAGGCATATGCACGTGAAAGCTTAAAATCTCAGCCCAAACACTCACCAAGTGGATCCCAGAAGTGGATTTCTGCACTATCTGCACTTAGTTACTCATTTCTGCAAATCTAAGCTATTAGTCTAGTATAAAAACTACTTTTAGAGATTCAGTTTACACCTTATGACATTTTACACTTCATATTGTATCTTCTATGGCATGAGTGTCTAAACCCCATAGGTGGGGGTGAGGAGCTCTGCTGTGTTTCGATGGATTAATGCAATTACTACTGTTTTCTATTCAATCACGCTTGATTCTATTCTAAGATATTCATTCGTACTTCAATATAGAGAATCTGATGATCCGTGACACTCATCATTATTCTCAATTCTATGAACACGTGCCTGACAATCACTCCCGTTCTATCTGAGCTCAACGTAGTCATTGGGCGACAACTTGAGTGCGTATCTCTTGGGTCTCTGATCCACGGACCGAGTCTGTGAACCTTCGTGGTAGAGGCTAGAACCAATTGGCAGCATTCCTAGGATCCGAAAAGTCTAAATCTTATCTGCAGTATTCCAAGTAGGATCTGGGAAGGGATGACTGTGATGAGCTTCAAACTCACGAATGTTGGGCGCAGTGACAGTGTGCAAAAGGATAAGGGTCCTATTCCGACGCTAGTGAGAACCGACAGATGATTAGTTGTGCGGTAGCTGTACATGGTATTTTTCATCCGAGACGAGAAATCTGACAGTTGATTAGCCGTGCAGAGATTGTACCTGGTAGTTTTCATCCGAGAGGATCATACAGCTTGCCATTGAAGGAAACCATGCGTGTTTGGAGAAGAAGACAGTAGGAAAGTAGAGATTCAGATGATAGAGTATCTCCGGAACCTCAACCTGTTTCTCATTACTAAATCACAAGTACCATTTATTTCATATTATTTATTTTTCATAAACAAAACCATCTTTATCATTAATCTGCTGACTAAGATTTACAAGATAACCATAGCTTGCTTCAAGCCGACAATCTCCGTGGGATCGACCCTTACTCACGTAAGGTGTTACTTGGACGACCCAGTACACTTGTTGGTTAGTTGTACGTAGTTGTGAAAAGTGTAATCACAATTTCGTCCACCAGGTGCTTTGAAAGAAAAGTTGAACAAAGTTAAACCAACAACGCCTCACGCTGGAAAAGCGTTAAGATAGAAGCCTTATATAGAAAACCAAAGAGACAGGTATATATATAGAGAATTCCAATACAAAGATACATAATCAAGCTCTAGACTCTACCTGCGAAGTAAAGGCCAGCTAGAATATATACATATATATAACCCAAAAACAAACCAAAAGATAAAAATACAAATCCTGATTCTCCGAGTCAACCTCTAAGAGGGACAATACAAGTTTTAATACAACAGTGGAGAATATACATATATATAAATGCTAAGTACATAATATAAAAATCCCAAAAGTAGATCTTCGCTTCTAAAAGAGTCTCCAGCACGCTCAGTGTTGAGTTAAGAAATTAACTAACATAATTGATGATGACAAATATTAGATTATTGGGCTAATTACCCAATTAGTTGTTAATCTTTTTGGTTGAGTGATGCATGCCAAAACCAATACACAACAGCAACCCAAATTGGATGAAAATAAAAACAAGGCTGGTGGGCTACAAATAAATAGAAGCCCAAAGAAAAACAAAGAAAGGAATCAATGGGTCAAGCAAATCAAACCCGATCTAAACCCGATCACTTTTCTCATTCAAACCCTTCCAATTTGCCTTCACCAAAAGCAACATATACTTTTTCCTATTCAGTCAGAACTCAGAAAGAGAAAGAGAAAGCTTAGTCCCTAAGTTGTTCACCAAAGAAGCAAGAAAGAGAAGATTAAGCAAAATGTTGAAGTCTAATCACCCACATCAAACTGTATCAAGAAGTTAGAAGCTAAAAGGTGATTTCATTTCCTTATACATGCATCATATCTTCTTCTCTTCATCTTCAACGTTCTGCCTATCCATTCTTGGTTACATGGGAAAGATGATCTCTGCTCTTCACTGCTGTACATCTACGGTCATAAGTGTGTCTTGGGGACCAAGTTATTTTTCAATGGCCAAGATCTGGGTTTACCATTGAAAATATTTGTTTCTGCTATCCTGTGGCTTTTGGTCAACAAGAGAAGGTCAGAAGCAAAGTTCCTATTTTGAGGATTAATGAGAAAAAGGTGATGAGGTAAGTTGGTGAAGCACAAAGCTCGAGAGTTGACCTAGGGAGAGCAACTCAGCAACATGCAATGAGATACAAAAAGAAGTTGGTTTACCATTCAGAAGCCAAGGAGAGATAACCAGTGTTCTTAAGGTGTATGTTCTGAAAAGAGCTCTCTGAAGAAGTTCATCTACTTGGACAGTGCTTCCTAGTCAAAGGAGCATTCTGCCAGAATGAAGAACTGAATCAGAGGCTAGCAAATATAGTTTATCACATAACAAAGAGGTTGTTGAAGAGTCAATCTCCTTCATGTTTTACAGATTGTAATTTACTTTTCAATGTTTATATTTCTGTAATTTCTTGAGGTAAAAGGCTGAATGAGAGAGTCATTGAAAGAGCCTAAAAGAGAAAAAGGCAGAGAGATACACATGAGTGAAAAGCCTAGAGTTATTTCAGATTTCTTTAGGTGAGTCTGTGTCTTGTATCCTATACCTATGAGGTACCCCTTTCTTAGTTGGGTTAGCACTAAGAGTGAAGAGTTAGGTATTAGCATAACCAAGTCAAGTTAGGTTAGAACTTGAGTGTGAAAGGATTGTGTCAATCTTGTGGAATTGGTGTATGTAATACTTTAACTATAGTGGAAATTTCACCACTGTTATGGTGGAGACTGGACGTAGGTTGCATTGCACAAGGCAACGAACCAGGATACATGATGGTGTCAGCTTCTCTCTTCCCTGCTCTGTTCTGTTTTCTGATATTCATGAGACAAAATGAAATTATCCTATAAATTTTCTGCTGCTGAGTTCAAACAGATTCAGATTGTAAGTTTATTTTAAAAGGGTTATTACAGTAACTGAAAAGAAGGTCATAGATTCAACTCCCCTTCTCTAAGCCTTCTACAACCTTCACTCAGCGAGGTGCCTTACGTCCTACATCTGAAAAATAATAAAATACATGGAATAAGAATTGGAGGTTCTCAATATGGTAACAATGTCCAAAAGATAAGATATAAGGCTCCGTGAAGCCAAAGGCAATCTGACAATTGGATTTCTGCTAATTCAGAATTTTGTAAAAATAATTGCGTTGTAAGTATAGTTTCTAAACTAACAGAGAATCCTTTCGTACAAAAGTTTGGTTGTCACAAGTAACAAAACCCAATAAAATTTATAACCGAAGTATTGAAACCTCGGGTTGTATCTCAAGGAATTGCAGGGAAGTATGAATTATTATTGGTTATGGAAAAAGGTGTGTTTTTGGGTTTTTTGAATTAAAGAACAAGCAAATTAAATGACAAGAGAAATAAATTAATAATTATGAAGCTCTTGGAAAGGTATAAGAATTGGAAATCCCATCCTAGTTATCCTTATCAGGTGTGATGAGAATTGTTTATTGCTCCCACTTAGTTAACCCTTACTAAATAAAGGAAAGTCAAGTGGACCAATCAATTTGATCCTCAAGTCCTAGTCAACTCCTGTGGAAAGACTAGCTTTAGAGCGATCCAAATCAATCAGCGAGAATTCCAATTTTCAATCAACTGCTGAGTTTGATAACTCAAGTGTTACCAATTACTTAACCAAAACCAAAAGGGGAAAAATCTAAATTAAATTGAAAGCATCATAAATAGAATAAAACAATCATAAATCTGAAATACCTCAAATTATATTAAATAGAATATTCAAATCTAACAAGGAAAGATTCATAAGCCAATTTGGTAACATAAGTAATTAACAAATAAAAGCATTAAAGTAACTAAAAGTAGAAAAGAAACATAAATTAAAGTTGGGAACATTGAACCTGGAATGAAGAAGTAACCATAAACTAAGAGAAATCCTAATTCTAAAACCTAAGAGAGAGAAGAGAGCCTCTCCCTCTCTAGAAACTACATCTAAAACCTAAAATTGTGAATATGAAAGTTGTATGAATTGTATGGATTGATTCCCCCACTTTATAGCCTCTAATTTGTGTTTTCTAGGCCGAAAACTGGGTCAAAACAGCCTAAAAATTGCCCCCAGCGATTTCTGTTATTTTTGCAGATCGCGCAGGTCACGCGTACACGTCGTCCACGCGTTCGCGTCATTCAGCGATTTTCCTTGTCACGCGTATGCGTCGTCCACGCGTTCGCGTCATTTGTGCAGACTCCAATCCACGCGTTCGCGTGAGGCACGCGCTCGCGTCAGTGTTCACTGGTCATCTCCTTAGTTTCTTGTGTTCCTTCCATTTTTGCAAGCTTCCTCTCCATTTTCTAAGCCATTCCTACCCTATGAAGCCTGAAACACTTAACACACGGATCACGGCATCGAATGGTATAAATGAGAATTAAAATATACTAATTAAAGATCTTTAGGAAGCAAGTTTTCAATCATAAAATAATATTAGGAAGGAGTTATAAAATCATGCAATTAGTATGAATAAGTGGGTGAAGACTTGATGAAACCATTCAATTAAACACAAAATAATCCATAAAATAGTGGTTTATCAACCTCCCCACACTTAAACATTAGCATATCCTCATGCTAAGCTCAAGAGAAGCTATAAGAGAGTGAAGGGGAATGGTAGAAAGTATGTAATGCAACCTATCTATATGAATGCAACTACATGCAAAATATTTCTACCTACTTTGGTTAAAAGTAAATAAACCTTTTAAGAACAAATATAAACTGGATTTCCCTAATTCAAATCACAAAATAAAGTACAAGTAAACTTGCAGAAGAAAATAGCTTATGAAAGCCGGGAACAAAGAATCAAGCATCGAACCCTCACCGGAAGTGTATGCACTCTAATCGCTCAGGTGTTTAAGGTTCGATTCTCTCAATTCTCTACTAAACTTGCTTTCTAAGGCTTGCTCTTCATCTAACAATCAACAAAGAATTGATGCACAAATACACATATCAAGAGGTCTTTCTAAGGTCTAGGGCTTGTGCTTCTAGCACGAGTTCAGCCCAGCTCCATCATAATTCTCTGCCATACACCTCTTTACGTCGATTTTATAGAGCCACGCGTTCGTGTGGGAGCTCTTTTTCAGAATGACGTGGACACGTCATTTGTTGCAGTCGCATGGGCATATTTGTGCCTAAGGCATGCCTCCAGCCACGCTTTCGCGTGACTTTCTGTTCAATTCTCTTTTCTTCAGAACGCACCTATGACGGGGATGCGTCAGCGACGCTTGCGCGTCGCGTGCGTTTTTTTTTTTTTTTATGCAGAATACAAATGCAGGCTATATGCAGCTATATGCAGAGATGATGAGAAGAGTCATTAACAAAAACAAAAATAGAATAAAGTAAAATAAAACCAAGACTAAAACGGAACGATCATACCATGGTGGGTTGTCTCCCACCTAGCACTTTTAGTTATTGTCCTTAAGTTGGACATTCTTCAGGCTCATTCTACTTCTGTTGGTGGGTCTTCCAAGAGGAAAACCTCTAATTCTTTGTGATCCTTAATCTTTTCTCCATGGTAAAGCTTCAGGCGATGTCCATTGACTTTGAGAAATTTAGAGCTAGAAGGATGACGCAGGTGAAAAATTTCGTATGGCTCTGCCTTTTCTACTCTGTAGGGACCTTCTCATCTTGATCTCAGTTTTCCTGGCATGAGCCTCAGCCTGGAGTTATATAGAAGAACTAACTCTCCTAGTCTGAATTCTCTCCTTTTTATGTGCTTGTCATGGACAGCCTTCATCTTTTCCTTGTATCGCCTGGAGTTGTCATATGCTTCTAGGTGAAGATTCTCCAATTCTGCTAGTTGCAATTTCCTTTCAGCACCAGCTTCTTCAAAATTCATGTTGCATTCCCTTACAGCCCAGATGGCCTTGTGTTCCACCTCCACTGGAAGGTGGCAAGCCTTTCCGTATACCAAGCGGAAGGGGCTCATCCCAATGGGTGTCTTGTATGCTGTTCTATATGCCCAGAGTGCATCTTGTAGCCTAGCACTCCAGTCCTTCCTATGAGGTTTTACTATCTTCTCCAAAATACGTTTAATCTCTCTGTTAGATACTTCTGTTTGTCCATTGGTTTGGGAATGATAAGCTGTTGCTACTTTATGAACAATCCCATGCTTTTTCAGTAATCTTGTCAGTCTCCTGTTACAAAAGTGAGTGCCTTGATCACTCACGATTGCTCGTGGTGACCCAAAGCGACAAATAATATGGTTTCTAACAAAGGAAACAACAGTGTTAGCATCATCAGTACAGGTAGGAATTGCTTTCACCCATTTAGAAACATAATCTACAGCTAACAATATATAAAGGTTACCATTAGAGTTTGGAAATGGACCCATGAAGTCAATGCCCCAAACATCAAAAATTTCAAAGAAAAGCATAATCTGTTGAGGCATCTCATCCCTCTTGGATATATTACCAAACCTTTGGCATGGAGAACAAGATTTACAAAATTCAGCAGCATCTTTAAAAAGAGTAGGCCACCAGAATCCACAGTCTAAGATTTTTCTAGCTGTTCTTTGAGGGCCAAAATGCCCTCCACTCTCAAAAGAGTGGCATGCCTCTAAAATGGACGGGAATTCTGATTGTGGTACACATCTTCTAATTACCTGGTCAGCACCACACCTCCACAAATATGGATCATCCCATATAAAATATTTAGACTCGCTTTTCAGCTTGTCCCTTTGATGCTTAGTAAAATTTGGAGGGAAAGTATGGCTAACTAGATAATTAGCTACAACATACCAAGGAACTACTTCAGATACTGCTTGCAAACTACCAAATGGAAAAGTATCATTGATAGGGGTGGAGTCATCCTTAATGTGCTCAAGGCGACTCAAGTGGTCTGCCACTAAATTCTGGTTACCACTCCTATCCTTAATTTCTAAATCAAATTCTTGCAGCAACAGTATCCAACGTATTAGCCTTGGTTTGGACTCTTTTTTAGCTAGTAAATATTTTAGAGCTACATGGTCTGAGTATACTACTACCTTAGTACCAAGTAAATAGGCTCAGACTTTATCCAGAGCAAAAATAATAGCAAGAAGCTCTTTTTCAGTAGTAGTGTAATTAGACTGAGCAGCATCTAAAGTCTTAGATGCATAAGCGCCGCTCCTACTACATGGTTGGAGGTGTCACACATAATTTCAAATGGCTGGCTCCAGTCTGGTCCTCTCACAATTGGAGCTTGAGTCAAGGCGATCTTCAGCTTATCAAATGCTTGCATGCAATCTTCACTGAATTCGAACTCAATATCCTTCTGTAGCAATCTAGATAAAGGCAATGCTACCTTACTGAAGTCCTTAATGAATCTCCTGTAAAAACCTGTGTGGCCAAGGAACGAACGGACTTCCCTCACAGAGGAGGGGTAAGGTAAACTAGAAATGACATCTACCTTTGCTGGATCCAAAGAAATACCAATATTAGACACAACATGTCCTAGTACAATTCCTTGTTTTACCATAAAGTGACATTTTTCAAAAATTAATACAAGGTTTATACTAACACACCTGTCTAATACTCTAGACAAACTATCCAAGCAAAGGCTAAATGAATCACCATATACGCTAAAATCATCCATAAAAACTTCCATACAGTTCTCAATAAGATCTGAAAAGATACTCATCATGCATCTTTGGAAAGTAGCAGGTGCATTACACAAGCCAAAAGGCATTCTTTTATAAGCATACGTTCCAAAGGGACATGTAAAAGTAGTCTTCTCCAGATCCTCGGGAGCTATATGAATTTGAAAGTAGCCTGTATAACCATCTAAAAAGCAATAATGGAATTTACCTGACAGGCGATCAAGCATCTGATCAATGAATGGCAAGGGGTAGTGATCCTTGGGAGTGGCTTGGTTGAGACGCCTATAGTCAATGCAAACTCTCCATGAATTCCGCACTCTAGTTGTCAGGAGCTCTCCATGCTCATTCTTTATTGTTGTGACTCTAAACTTTTTGGGCACCACTTGTACTGGACTAACCCATTCACTGTCTGAGATGGGGTAAATGATATCTGCTTCAAGTAACCTGGGCACTTCTTTCTTGACAACTTCTAAGATGGTTGGATTCAATCTTCTTTGAGGCTGGCAGACAGGCTTTGCCCCCTCTTCTAAGAATATTCTGTGCTCACAAACTTGAGGACTGATGCCTACTATATCCGCCAAGCTCCATCCAATTGCTTTCTTATGTTTTCTCAGCACACTGAGCAGTTGCTCTTCTTGTTGAGAGTGAGTTCCCTTACAATGATAACTGGGAACTTCTGATTATCCTCAAGGTAAGCATACTTTAGGTATGGAGGGAGGGGCTTCAATTCTGATTTAGGCTGTTGACTAGGCTCTGGATCATTCGCAACTAGTGATAATGGCAAAGAGTCTTCATTATGTTCAGAGGGTGTCCCCACACTTGGACCTTGCTCCATGTGCTCCTCTTCTATTTCTTCTTGGTGAACTTCAGCTACAGTTTCATCAATGATGTCGCACTGGAAGATAGAATGATCTTCTGGAGGGTGCTTCATAGCTTTATTTAAACTGAAACTCACTGTTCTGCCATCTATCTCAAAGGAGTAAGTTCCTGAGAATGCATCCAGCTTGAACTTTGAAGTCTTCAGGAATGGTCTTCCAAGTAGGATTGATGATGGTCTGCCTGAGTCATTAGGGGGCATTTCCAGGATATAGAAGTCAATAGGAAATGTGAGCCCCTTAATGCTCACTAATACATCTTCAGCAATTTCAACTACTGTAATAATGCTTTTATCTGCTAACACAAAATGAGCTGCCGACCTTTTTAAGGGAGGGAGCCTCAAAGTATCATATATAGACAATTGCATTATACTAACACACGCTCCTAAGTCACACATGTAATCAAAAAATATTACACCTCCAATGGTGCAGTTAACCATGCATGGACATGGATCACTACATTTTTCAGGTATAGCTCCCATTAAAGCAGATATAGAACTACCTAAAAGAATAGTTTCTAACTCATTAACTTTATCTTTATGAATGCATAAATCCTTTAGAAACTTTGCGTATTTAGGTACCTGCTGAATGATATCAAAAAGGGGAACAGTTACCTCAACCTTTTTGAATATTTCTACCATTTTTGGATCAAGTTCCATCTGCTTTCTAGATTTCTTTGCAAGGTGTGGAAATGTGATAGGGGTGGCGTCTTGTACAGCTTTAGCTTCCTTTGGTTCTCCGTTCCTTGGTTGAACTGCTTCTTCTTCAACTATGTCTTGTACCTTATCTTCTTCTTCAGCATCTTCCATTTCAGCATCTTCTACTTCTATCACATCCTCAGCTGGGGCGTGTATTATTGGGCTTGGCTCCTCCTAATTCTTCTCTGGCAGTGTGGCTCCGGACCTTAAAGTGATGGCATTGATGCCACCTTTGGGATTAGGTAAGGGTTGAGAAGGAATTCCACTAAAGCTTAAAGGTTGGTTAGTGGAATTAGGTAATGAATCTATCCTGGAGGTGAGAGCTTGTAAAGTGGCATTCAGACCATTTAAAAAAGAGTTCAGCTATGTCTGCATGTCTTGTTGTCCTTGTGCAAGAGAACGAAGCATCTCGTCATTTGATGAGGAATTTGGATAGGTGATCTGAGGAACTTGTTGTTGGTTATGCTGGGATCCTTGAGTTTGGCTTAGGTGAGGTGCTTTGTAAGGCTGGTTCTGACTCTGCTGTCTGTTGTTGTTATTCTACCTCTGGTTTCCATTGTTATCTCTTCCTCCTCTATTATAGTTGTCCCTCCAGCCATGGTTGGAATTATCTCTCCATCCCTGGTTGGAGTTGTCCTGCCATCCTTGGTTATAGTTTTCACCTCGGTTGTAATTGCCGCCTTGTTGATTGTATCCTTGATTCGGGCGGTCATAGAAGTTATGAGTAGCTGCCACAGTGTTGTCTTCTTGTTGGAGCTGCAGACATTCATCAGTATAATGACTATAATCAGCACAGATTTCGTATACTCTTTGTGGGACTAACTGTTGGATCTGTTGTGGTGGGTGAGGCTGAGCTTGTTGTTGTTGGTTCAACTGTATTTGCTTTAGTAGGTTGGTCATTTCACATGTACTCTGTGTAAGAGCAGTAGTTTCAATGCTAGAGAAAACCTCTACAACAGCTTTTGAGTGGCCATGCCTGTGCCTATAATTCCTAGTAGACTCAGCTAAGTCGCTGATCAGTTGCCATGCTTCATCTGCAATTTTATACTTTTTCATAGAACCATTACTAGCACCATCCAGTGTAGTTTTATCCTGAGGCTTCATGCCTTGTGTGAAGTAGCTGATTAACACCAGTCTGTCAATCATGTGATGGGGGCATGCGTCTAGAAGGTTCTTAAAACACTCCCAGTACTCATAAAGAGTCTCTGATTCTCCTTGAACAATACAGGATATCTCTTTCCTCAGTCTATCAGTGACTTCAGCTGGAAAGTATTTTTCCAAAAATTCTCTCCTGAGCGTATCCCAGTTGGTAACAGTCGCTTCAGGTTGGGAGTAGTACCACTCCCTCGCCTTTCCCTCAAGAGAAAACGGGAAGGCAATTAACAAAATAGAAGTTTCATCTGCACCATTATACCTGACAGTAGAACAGGCTGTTTGGAAATTCCTTAGGTGCTTGATAGGCTCTTGAGCAGGTAAGCCATGAAACTTGGGCATCAAGTTGATTAGTGCAGTCTTTAGTTCGAAATCTGCAGCCAGAGTTGGATGATGCACTTGATACGGCTGCAGTGTAAAATCTGGGGCTCTAGCCTCCTGGAGAGTAATCCTCCTAGGTGCTTCCATTCTATCTACACGAGAATCAACTGAATCAGTAGTAAAGGAGCTTGTTTCACTCTCCGATGGCGGTTCAGATTCGCCCTCAGATGAGACTGGTGAATCGATAACAATCACTTCGCCACCCTCAGAGGCTATCCTGCGTCGAGCTCGCCTAATACGTGAAAGAGTTATTTCAATTTCAGGATCAAACGCGGCTAAGCTCGAATTAGGCAGTGAACGCGTCATTCAATGAAAGAAACATGTAGCTCATGGTAAAAATAAAAATAAAATATGCAAATAAAATAAAATATGTACACTAATTAATAATTCAGCACACAATTGCAACTCCCCGGCAATGGCGCCAAAAATTGACGTGAAGGCAGAGGTCGGCTAATTAAGAAATCAATATAGAGAATGCGTTGAGAGTATAGTTCTTAACCAGCTAAGATCCACCTTGTCAATTTAGAAAAGTTGTCACGAAATTTAGAAATAAAAATATTGGGAGCATGAGTCCTAGGTCGTCTCCCAATGAGTTGCAGGAAAGGGTACTAATTTATTAATTAGGAATTTTCCGAAAGAGTTTGAGTTTGGATAATGAGTAATAATTATAAATGAAAGCAATAAAACTAAGAATTATTATTAATATAAAAAGGCCTTGACTGGGAGAATAATTAATTGGAAGTTCTATCCTTGTTGGGATCTCTTAAGTGTAGTAACAAAAAAGTTGTTGTTTTCACTTAGTTAACCCTTACTAAATAAAGGAAAGTCAAGTGATTAAGCTAATCTTTATTCGCAAATCCTAGTCCTCTCCCTTGGGAAGGTCTAGTGTTAGTAAATACAAAACTAGCCAACAATTTTCAATTTAACCAACACTTAAGCCTTCCAACTCAAGTGTCTCCTCTTAATCAACCCCCATGTCAAGTTTGGGAATCTACTCCATTGACATTAATATAATACTCAGAAAAATATAAGAAGAGATAACAAATTAATTAAAATAAAATAGAGATTAAAAATTAATTAAAAGTAAAAGTAATCCTCTTCACTAACAATTCATGAAAATAATCCAATTAGAATTCTAAATAAAATAAATGAGGATATGGAAGAGTAAGGGACAAAGTAAACAAACTAGAATAATGTCTTCAACGGAGGTAATGACCCTTCAATATCCAAAAGCAACAATGAATGTAAAGTGAACCTAGAGGGAAAGTAATCCTCTCTAAATTCAGATCTAGAAACCTAAAAACTATCCTAATGTGAATATGTGTGTTGTCTAAGATGTGTGTTGAGTCTCTGTATGTTCCCTGTCTTTGTTCTGTGTTTCTGGGCTGAAAACTGGGTTAAAACGCGGCCCGAAATCGCCCCCAGCATTTTCTGTTATTTCTGCAGATCGTGCAGGTCACGCATACGCGTCGTCCACGTGTTTGCGTCATTCAGAGATTTTCCTTGTCACGCATACGCGTCGTCCACATGTTCGCGTCATTTGTGCAGACTCCAATCCACGCGTTCACGTGAGGCACGCGCTCGCGTCAGTGTTCGCTGGTCATCTCCTTAGTTTCTTGTGTTCCTTCTATTTTTGCAAGCTTCCTCTCCATTTTCTAAGCCATTCCTGCCCTATGAAGCCTGAAACACTTAACACACATATCACGGCATCGAATGGTATAAAGGAGAATTAAAATATACTAATTAAAGATCTTTAGGAAGCAAGTTTTCAATCATAAAACAATATTAGGAAGGAGTTATAAAATCATGCAATTAGTATGAATAAGTGGGTGAAGACTTGATGAAGCCATTCAATTAAACACAAAATAAACCATAAAATAGTGGTTTATCACAATCCTAAACCTCTACAACCCAAATCAAGGCCTAAAGTTCTTACTAACAAGAAATATGGTAATTCTACCCAGAGATTCTAATCTCTCTCCTCAATTTCAACTCTCTACAAACCTCCCAATCACCAGTCTGGAACAACCCTAAGTGTCACCTCCAGCAATCTGAGGGATTGGTGTACGAAACTGGCTTCGCAGAATTCGCACAGATAGACCGGCAAGTATATCGGGTCGTCCAAGTAATACCTCAGGTAAGTGAAGGTCGATCCCACGGATATTGTTGGTTTGAGCAAGCAGTGGACACCTTACAGCTCTTAGTTAGGTGGATAGAAAATATAGTTTATCACGGGAAAAACGCATAAAACAGATAAATAAATAAAACGTTATTAGATAGATGATAATTCAATATTGATATAATGGTTGAGGCTTAAGATATGCTTTGTCTTTCCGGATTAACTTTTCTTACTGTCTTCTTCAATAACCTTCTGATTTCTTCAATGGTAGCCGTAAGTGATTAACTCATGTCCTCTCATCAAGTTAACCTCCTCCACTTCAGCAATCAACCACGTTGAAATGACTCATGTCCTCTCATCAAGCCAGCTCTAGGTTTCTCACTATAGCAGAAGATGAAGCTCTAAGCAATCCACTCCCCTTCACGATCCTACTCAAGGCACTACAGACAAGGTAGATCTTCCGAATCAGAAAGTGCTGCTTCTCTGACTCTAGCCTTAACGCCACAAAGACATCACTCACCCATAGTCAACGGGACTATATGTCACATATCTAAAGTTGCTCAGATACTCTATTGGAATCTGCAATGCAATCTCTAGCTTTAGTTCAAAACTATCCGGGTCAGGAATTGTACGGAACCCATGTAGAACAAGGGTGATTGTCATGGGTCACCCTCAATTCATAAGATGAAGAACGAGGTTACATAAGAGAATAGAATTAGACATATTGAATGAAAACAGTAATATTATTGATCCATGAAACTCAGCAGAGCTCCTAACCTTAGCCTTAGGAGGTTAGTGACTCATACTGTACATAAAATAATAATGAAAGGTTCGAATGGGCAAAAGATCTCTAACAAGAGTGATCTTTGTTCTATATATACTAGTCTAGTAACTAAGGATTAGAGAAAATAAGATAAACTAGTCTTGTAGTGTGAAAATCCACCTTTGGGATTCACTTGGTGAGTGCTTGGGCTGAGTTTGAGTGTCTCCCACAAGCTAGTACCCCTTAGGGGCATTGAACGCTGGCTAGGGACTCTAATAAACCCTATTTGTAGGGTTTATCTTGTGCTTGATTTAGAGGATTTTATAACCTTTCACCTACATTTATCCAATGAAATAGCATGGTTTTATAACTTCTCCTTTAATTGTGCTTAAGAGTGAAAACATGCTTTTAGGTCCTAAAATAGCTAAATTCAATTCACCTTGATTCCATTAGATGCCTTGATATGTTTGTTAAGTGATTTCAGATTTAGGAGGCAAAGATTGGATCAAGGGAATGAAGAAAAAGCATGTATAAATGGAGAACTCATGAAGAAATGAAGGAATCGCAAAAGCTGTCAAGCTGACCTCTTCGCACTTAATCAGCCATAACTTGAGCTACAGAGGTCCAAATGATACGGTTCTAGTTACGTTAGAAAGCTAACATCCGGGGCTTCAAAATAATATAAGATTTTCTATGGTTGCATTTTGCATAGTGGCGCGCACGTGCACGATACGCGTACGCGCCGGTGGGTGCATATGATTCACTTAGTCAAACACGTGGCCAGCGATTTTAGAAGCCTTGTGGGCCCAATCCAACTCATTTCTGGTGCTATTTAAGCCAAGGATTGAAGGGGAATTAATATACTTTTGATCATTAGTTTAGTTTAGGTTAGTTTTAGAGGGAGAAGCTCTAACTTCTCTCTAGAATTAGGATTAGGATTAGGTTTAGTTCAATAATCTAGATCTAGTTTCAATTCATGTTTTCTTCTTCTTCTTCTCAATTCTTTGTTGTTGCATTTATGATTCCTCTATTCTTTTGTTGTAATTTCCTTTATGTTGTTTCTATGCTTTATTATAGATCTACTCTTGTTCCTTCTATTTTCTTCCAATTCAATTTGAGGTAATTCATAATAATTGTGTTTCTTTTGATTTTTGTTATTAATTCCTTCCAATAAGTAGTTGTTAGATTTCATTGTTGTTATCAATTTACTTTGCTTTCCTTTTATGTCTTCCAAGTGTTTGATGAAATGCTTGGTTGGATTTTAGTGTATATTTTGTTTCTCTTGGCTATGGTAGAGTAATTAGTGACGCTTGAGTTATCTAATTCCCTTGTTGATTGATAATTAGAAGTTGCTAATTGATTTGGATACCACTAAAGCTAGTCTTTCCCTTGGGAGTTGGCTAGGACTTGTGGAATCAAGTTAATTCATCCATTTGACTTTCCTCCATGGTTAGAGGTTAACTAAGTGGTAGCAATGGATAATTTGTGGTCACAATTGAGGAGGATAACTAGGATAGGACTTCTAGTTCTCATACCTTGCCAAGAGCTTTGTTAGTTGTTAGTTTATTTCCTTTGCCATTTATATTTCTTGCCTATTATTCCAAAAACCCCAAACATTACCTCATAACCAATAACAAGAACATTTGTTTGCAATTCCTAGGGAGAACAACCCGAGGTTTCAATACTTCGGTTTATAAATTTAGGGGTTTGTTACTTGTGACAAACAATCTTTTGTATGAAAGGATTATTGTTGGTTTAGAAACTATACTTGCAACGAGATTTCAATTGTGAATTCTAGACCACACAAAAGTCTTATCCTCAAAATGGCGCCATTGTCGGAGAATTGCAATGGTGTTGTGTTATTGGTTATTGTATATATGTGAATATTGTGAATAGCTTTATTTTTGGATTGCTTGTTAGTTTTTGCTAGTTTTAGGACTTTGTTCATTCTTTCTTCTTAGCTTTTGTCTCTTATTTTCTCTTTTCATTATGAATTTTCACTTTGGCTATGAGTTTGGTTCTAACTATGTTATAGGAAATGAGGGCTACAATGAGGATGTGTATCAAGGATGGGATAATCAAAAGTGGGAGGAGCCATATGCATATGATCAATCCTCTTGGCAACAACCTCCACCAATGTACTATGAACAAGAGCCATTCTATGATGCATATCAATCCAATGGTTATGGTGAATCTCCTTGTGACTTTCAAGAACCACCACCATATGCCTATGAGCCATATCCTCAACATAACCCTCAACCATACTCACAAGCCTCTTTTCACCAACCACCTTCATATGACCCTAATCCATATCCACCATACCAACCACTTTTTGATCCATATGAGCCACATATAGAGCCACCACCACTCTAACATCAACATTCTCAAGATGAACCACCTCCAATGTACAAAAATTTTCAACCACAAGATGAATATTCCTTTCCACCACAACCTCCCATGGAAGAATACTCATGTCCATCGATCCAAGAGTCATATGATCTTACTCATGATATCCAAGAGGAACAAGAGTCAAGGGATCATCTCAAGGAAGCATTGGATCAATTTCAAGCAACCATGGAACGTGTTGTGCAACAAGTGGAAAGAGGGGAAATTATTGAACCACCACAAGTCTACCTAGAAGAACCACCTTCCCACTATGAATCCTTCCCCCTATAATGGATGACATCATTGATGTTCTTGTTCAAGGACAAGAGGAGATGAAAAGGGATGTGCAACAATTCACGGCCGCCTTGGACGAGGTGGTAAACCGGTTAGCATCCCAATGCTTGAACACTCAAGGAACTTCCATGGCTACATGTGGAGAAACAAATGAAGAGCATAACATGAAGGAGAGATTGGTGGAGAATGAGGGAAGTTGATTTGTATTAGAATAATTGGAGGAAGCTATAATTGTTGAAGAAGAGGAAGAATTTGTTGAAGACTTGGGAGATGCGGAGCCTGCATGGGAACATAGGGTTGAAGAAAACCCCTCCAAGATGATTGAATTTGATGCTAGGGAGGAAAGTGCACACCTTCCAAGGCATATTCCATATGAAGACTTGGATGGGATAGAGCAAGAATTGAGTTCCCTTGGTGATGAAGATCAAGCACCAAGTCTTAGTGGTGAAGAATCCTTTGAGCTTGAAGAACCTTCTCCCGGTGAATTTGAAGGCAATGTGGAGGTAAAATTCTCTCACCTTCCCATTTATGATTTGAGTAAGGGAAAAGGCTCAGATAGAATTGTTGAACAAAGAATTGAAATTAAGAGATCTTGTGAAGAGGTGGAAGTCCTTAGAAAGAGAAGAATGGGGTTGGTTATGCTTTGTCAAGACCCTTAGAAGCTTCTTTACCTAGGTTGCCATCTACTCCTTCACTTGAGTGGGTAAAATTCATTTCTATTAGCTTTATTGTCCCACTTGAGTATGGCTTACTTGAAACGGATGGTCAACTTAGGATGCTTTGTGGGATGAAGCGTAAAAGAAAGATGTTTCGTGATTGGCATTGCAAATCAAGGCTCATTATGGTTGATACTTCAAGAGTAGAATACAAAGGTTGGAATAGTGCTCAATTAGATGGGTCTAGGAGGATTATTGGGCACTTCATAGAGAATTCATCTTGTTCACCACCCGGATGGACTAATAATGACGATCAACTTCAAGACGGGTGTGAAAACAAAGTGTGGGATCCCGGATCGCATAAAAAGGATCAACTTTGGGAGCCCCAAGCTTATGAAGAACTCCACCAATACTTGGCTCAATCCATGAGAAATCTTGGGGCACAATGGAGAACCAAGCATTGGTGGGAGTTCCAAGATGAATTCAAGCACAAGCCACCTTGAGAGGAGCTCCCCATAAGGCCAACTTAAGGACAATAAATAAAAGTGTTAGGTGGGAGACACCCACCATGGTAAACTCTTTCCATTCTCTTGTAGATTTGATTAATAAGTGATTTGAGTTACCATTGTAAGTAGTTTTTCCCCTTCATGTAGTTTTATCTTAATATCTTGATTGTTAGTTGCTTAAAGTACAACTTATGTTTGTTTGCACTTGAAATTTTTTTGTTAATTTTGCAATTTAGTTGATCTTGAGTTGTAGGTAGTGTTAGGGAGATTTTTAGCTGTTTATAGTATTTTTGAAAAATAAATCAAGGAAGCATACGCATGTTGTGCGCGTGCGCATCCATACGCATATTCAAGCCCATACTTTTTCCAGAGAGTTGGGCCAATCTCGTGCAAAAGCTGAGCCAATTGCACAACTGCGTGTACGCGTGCGCGCACTGCGCGCTTACGCATCGATGTCCTTATTTTGCATATGCGCGCGCCCGCGCACATGCCTCGTGCGCGCCGATTCGCTAAAGTGGTTCCCAGGCCAATGACCCGAGAGTTGTGCCAGCTCTGGGCCAGCATTAAGCGTTTGGCCCAACCTCACCCACGCGTCCGCGCCGGTAAAAAAAGAATTTTTTTTCCTCTTCCATTTTCTTTTGTATATCGCATTCGTATACTTCTATTCTTTGCGTTTCAATTTTGTTTCTATAGCCTGTTTTCATTTTTTTCTAAGTCTCTTCTTTCAATAATGGCGTTGCATTTTCTTACTCAATTGTTGAGGATTTCTTGGTTAATCTTGGTGCCTCTAGACTTGTTTGATATTGATGGGTAATGAAATTTCTAATTCAATGCTTAACCTTTGATGATCCTTGTATCCTTTGTGCATTGATGTGAGCTTACATGTCTTTCATTACCCACTTTTTCTTATTTGAACTTGATGCTCACTATGCTCTTTTCTTTTTTCAACACCAAAGTTAGCTAGATGTTGCATTGCATGATAGGTTTCATGTTAGTTAGAATTTTTATATATTTTATCACTTCTTTTTATGCTAGGACTACTTGGTTAGGGTGATGATTTCTTTTCCAAGAAAATTGTTTTAAGGGCACCCTACCAATTTGAAAAAAATTTTTGGTTGAACTTGCTTGAAAGAATTTATTTTGGAACATGGTTTTTGAGCTAAGAACACAAGCTTGTGAGATTTGAGCCTAATGGTGTGGTTACATCTTATAACCACTTATTTTTCCTTCTTGTGTGCATTATTCTCCTTCTATGAATGTAATCTTTGATTTGTTTGATTCTTTATGTCCATTATTTTGTGTATTCATGCATTTATATGATTGAGGCCATTATTTTATTAGCTCACTTTCCCAAATATCCTACCTTTTACTCTCCATTGTTAACTAATTTTGAGCCTACGCTTAACCCAATTGTTCTTTATTTTAGCACATTACAAGCCTAAAGCGAAAAATAATAAAAGTCCCTTGTTTGGATCTTTGATTAGCTTAGGCTAGTGAGAGTGCTTATTATTCAAGTTTGGGGAGATTTGGGAACATTGGTTGGGATAAAAGAGTTTATTGTATTGTTGTTGGTAATATTGGGAATTGGGTACATGCTCATGTGTTAATCAAATGTAAAACCATATGCATTGATACTTTTGTATATACTTTATTGTGAAAAGAAAAAAAATGAGAAAATAAAAAGAAAGAAAAAAATATATATATGTAGATATCAAAAGAAAAAAAGAAAAAAAATAGAAAGAAAAGAAAAAGAAAAGAAAAGTAATAAAAAGGGGACAAAATGCCTCAAGTGAAGCTCAATAAAATCAATGCATATGTGTTGTGATCAAGGAAAAAAAATGCATGAGTATGAGAATAAAAGGTGAAAGATGGGTAGCTAGGTTAGAACTTAATTGTATAGGATGTCATAGGTTAGGTGGGAAGTTTAAGCTTATCAAAGATTCAAATTTCAAGCTCACTTGACTAAATATGCATCCTTACCTTGACCATAGCCCCATTACAACCTATGAAAAGACCTCATGATACTTGTATGCATGCATGAAATATATGTTGATTGTTAGAAGAAAAACAAATCTTAGAAAGCATTATTAGGGGAGAATTGAGAGAATCGACCCTATACACTTGAGCGACTAGAGTGCAAACACTTCCGGTAAGGGTTCGATGCTCAATCCCGTGATTCCTGACTTTCATGAGCGTTCTTCTTGCAAGTCTATTTGAACTTCATTTTTATACTTGAATTGGTAGGATTCATGAGTCGTCATAGGACCTTAGCCCTACTTGTGCATGTATGTCTTGGAGATTGAATTATTTTTAAGTAGGTAGAATCATTTTGCATTTAGTTGCATTCATATAGATAGATGCATATAGTTTAGGTTGCATTTAGATTAGCTCACATTGAATAAATGTTGATACCCTTTGCTTTCTCTTGGTTTAAGCATGAGGACATGCTTGGTTTAAGTGTGGGGAGGTTGATAAACCCCATTTGTAGGGTTTATCTTGTGCTTGATTTAGGGGATTTTATAACCTTTCACCCACATTTATCCAATGAAATAGCATGGTTTTATAACTTCTCCTTTAATTGTGCTTAAGAGTGAAAACATGCTTTTAGGTCCTAAAATAGCTAAATTCAATTCACCTTAATTCCATTAGATGCCTTGATATGTTTGTTAAGTGATTTCAGATTTAGGAGGCAAAGATTAGATCAAGGGAATGAAGAAAAAGCATGTATAAATGGAGAACTCATGAAGAAATGAAGGAATCGCAAAAGCTGTCAAGCCGACCTCTTCGCACTTAATTGGCCATAACTTGAGCTACAGAGGTCCAAATAATGCGGTTCCAGTTGCATTGGAAAGCTAACATCTGGGGCTTCGAAATGATATAAGACTTCCCATGGTTGTATTTCGCATAGTGGCGTGAACGCGCACGGTACGCGTACGCGCCGGTGGGTGCATATGATTCACTTAGTCAAACACATGGCCAGCGATTTTAGAAGCCTTGTGGGCCCAATCCAACTCATTTCTGATACTATTTAAGCCAAGGATTGAAGGGGAATTAACATACTTTTACATACTTTTGATCATTAGTTTAGTTTAGGTTAGTTTTAGAGAGAGAAGCTCTAACTTCTCGCTAGAATTAGGATTAGGATTAGGTTTAGTTCAATAATCTAGATCTAGGTTTCAATTCATGTTTTCTTCTTCTTCTTCTTCTTCTCAATTCTTTGTTGTTGCATTTATGATTCCTCTATTCTTTTGTTGTAATTTCCTTTATTTTGTTTCTATGCTTTATTATAGATCTACTCTTGTTTCTTCTATTTTCTTCCAATTCAATTTGAGGTAATTCATAATAATTGTGTTTCTTTTGATTGTTGTTATTAATTCCTTGCAATAAGTAGTTGTTAGATTTCATTGTTGTTATCAATTTACTTTGCTTTCCTTTTATGCCTTCCAAGTGTTTGATGAAATGCTTGGTTGGATTTTAGTGTAGATTTTTTTCCTCTTGGCTATGGTAGAGTAATTAGTGACGCTTGAGTTATCTAATTCCCTTGTTGATTGATAATTAGAAGTCGCTAATTGATTTGGATACCACTAAAGCTAGTCTTTTCCTTGGGAGTTGGCTAGGACTTGTGAAATCAAGTTAATTCATCCATTTGACTTTCCTCCATGGTTAGAGGTTAACTAAGTGGTAGCAATGGATAATTTGTGGTCACAATTGAGGAGGATAACTAGGATAGGACTTCTAGTTCTCATACATTGCCAATAGCTTTGTTAGTTGTTAGTTTATTTCCTTTGCCATTTATATTTCTTGCCTATTATTCCAAAAACCCCAAACAATACCTCATAACCAATAACAAGAACATTTGTTTGCAATTCCTAGGGAGAACGACCCGAGGTTTCAATACTTCGGTTTATAAATTTAGGGGTTTGTTACTTGTGACAAACAATCTTTTGTATGAAAGGACTATTGTTGGTTTAGAAACTATACTTGCAACGAGATTTCAATTGTGAATTCTAGACCACACAAAAGTCTTATCATCAGACTCCATCCTGGGCGTTGGACTCCAGCTGCTCCCCTGTGCGCGCTGGACGCCAGAAATGGGGCTGGTGGCTGGCATTGAATGCCAGTTTTGGGCCTTCATTTCCAAAGCAAATAATGGACTATTATATATTTATGAAAATCCCTGGATGTTAGCTTTCCATAACCATTCAGGGCACGCCATTTGGAGTTCTGTAGCTCCAGAAAAGCTCCTTCGAGTGCACTGAGGTCAGATCCTGACAGCATCTACAGTCCTTTCTCTGCTTCTGAATCAGACTTTGGTTCAAGCTCCTCAATTTCAGCCAGAAAATACCTGAAATCACCATAAAATACACAAACTCAAAGTAGAATTCAAAAATGTAAATTTTACACTAAAAACTATGAAAACATAATAAAACTCAAACAAAACATAATGAAAACTATATGAAAATGATGCCAAAAAGCGTATAAAATATCCGTTCATCAAAACACCAAACTTAAACTATCGCTTGTCCCCAAGCAATCAAAAACACAGTAGGATAAAAAGAAGATAATGATACAATAAATCTCAGAGTTTTCAATTAGATGAGCGGGACTAGTAACTTTTTGCTTCTGAATAGTTTTGGCATCTCACTTTTCATTGAAGCTCTGAATAATTGGCATCTTTAAGAACTTAGAATCAAGATGATATTATTGACTTTCCTAGTTTAGTTCTTTTTTATTCTTGAACACAGCTGCTTTAGAGTCTTGGCCGTGACCCTAAGCAATTTGTTTTCCAGTATTACCACTGGATACATAAACGCCACAGACACTTAACTGAGTGAACCCCTTAGGATTGTGATTCAGCTTTGCTAGAATCCTCAGCCAGTGGTGTCCAGAGTTCTTAAGCACAATCTTTTCTTTAGATCACGACTTTAACTGCTCAGTCTCAAGCTTTTCACTTGACACCTTCACACCACAAGTATATAGTTAGGGAAGCAGCTTATTTGAACTGTTTAGGCTAAGATCTTTCTTTTAGGCCCTCCTAACCATTGATGCTCAAAGCCTTGGATCCTTGCTCTTGCCTTTTGGTTTAAAAAGCTATTGGCTTTTTGCTCTTGCCTTTTAGTTTAAAGAGCTATTGGTTTTTTCTGCTTTTTATTTCTTTTTCTGCTTGCCCTTTTTTTTTCATATTATTTTTTCTTTAATTGCTTTTTGCTGCTTTTTCTTGCTTCAAGAATCAATTTTTAGATTTTTTAGATCACCAATAATACTTTACTTTTATCCTCATTATTTCAAGAGCCAACATTCTTAACTCCAACATCAAATAAGCATTGTTTATTCATACATTCAGAAAACAAAAACAATGCTACCACATCAAATAATTGGACTACAGATTTACGCGCCCCATGTATTCCAATAGAGGTATGTTTTTTAGTTGAAAATTTGCTTGGTTATATGTATAACTGATAAAAATAAACACTATTTGTCTGATAAATTACCACATAAGTTAATAGTATGATTTTGCTGCTGGAAAACATTTATAAATACATATGCATAACTATTTTAGATACATTCACAAGTCACAATAGTAGCGGCTCTCATCTTTTCTTTTTTTATTTTTTTTCTTTTCTTTTATTTTTTTGACGTCATCGTTATTATGTATATGTTATATCTTCTACTTTGAAATTGCATCAAGATAAAAACACATTTACAATTACACTTTTCCATCATTACTTACAGATTTGTTATTTCATTAAGAAGTTAATGTTTCGACAAAATAAGTTAAAGGTTGAACTAATACCTGGGTCATTTTTGTATTTATAAAGTCTTTTAGAAATTTGTTGGTTATACTTTTGAAAGTCGGTATGTCAAACCTGCTATATTTTCTGTCAAAATGGTTATTTATTATTCTTTTCAACACCTATGATGCCTTTAAAATTGTGTCTAACTTATCAAAAAAGATAAATAAATAATATTTATTAAATTTTAAATATTTTATTTTTTGCTTTAAACATTTTATTTTACTTTTAAAAGCAAATTAAACAATTTAGACACCATAGTAAAAGACACCATAGAACTCACCTTGGAATTAATCAAATCAAGAGAAATAGCATCGCCCAAGTTGTGTAAACCTTCACGTCCCACTCACCAAAATGCAATCTTCTTTTTATTAAAAGAAAAAGTAGTTTCAAGTTTCAACCGCTCAAGTTGCTTAAAGAATTTGGTGTTTATAAATTTAAGCATGATAATTTATATATACCATGATTCTTAGTGGATAAGAATGCTTACACTTCCCCCTCTAAATATATTCTGCGCTTTATAGAGATCTGAAATTGACTTTTTTAATTTTATCTCTAAAACTCGATATTTGTTCCGTTAGGCTTTGTTATCCCTTATCAACTGTCTCAAATATTTGTTTCCCTGTTCAAATATCCAGAGCTCTATCAGCTATAATTCAGTTACAAGCAAAAAAATAACAAGATTATTGGAAGCCAATGTTTTAAGCAAAATTCTCAAGAAATAATATGACAAACATCGATGCAATCTTATATATCAGATATACATCAATGCAGAGCCAAATAATTCCAAGTACAACAATGCAGAGCCAAATAATTCCAAGTACAACAATGCAGAGCCAAATAATTCCAAGTACAACAACCCAACCCAAGGAGCAAAACCAGACTAACAAAATTCAAGATAATGGAACTTGTAAACTATTCAGATAACAATTTTACATTATCAAAAACTTACCTAACACCATAAAATAGAACAGCAGGAAACAATTTAAAGCTTGTCCTCGTACTCGGAGAGAGGCGTCATTTGCTCCTTCAAACCTTTCCTCTTACGGATATCCATAACAAGCTGTGCAGCCTGTGACCCAGACTCCAATGGATCTGAAGACATCATGTCCCAGTGATCAAATACACATTGCGGGAAAGCTTGACCGGAAGTTGCGGCTCTCAAGGTGCTGGAGAATCCAAAGGACTCAATGACAGGGAGGTAAGCCTTGATGTTGTAGAGTGGAGTCCCGGGCCTCTGCATTTCCTCAAACACGTGTCCACGCTTCTGGTTCAGAACACTGTAAATACCACCAAGAGCCTGCTCAGGAGCTTGGATTTCAACCAAATAGACAGGCTCAAGAAGCCTGGGCTTGGCAGTCAACTGGGAAGCATAGAAGACTCTCCTGGCAGTGGGGATAATCTGACCACCACCTCTGTGGATAGCATCAGCGTGGAGGACTACATCGCAGACTTCGAAGCAGATAGCTCTCATGTTTTCTTCAGCAAGAGCACCTTCCTTTGATGCCCATTGGAAACCAGCAACCACAGAGTCCTTGATTTCATTCAAGTACTGGACTCCCTTACACATATCAACAACCATGTTGGGTCCAGTGGTCTCAGGGCCAAAACACCAGATTTTCTTGGCAAGATCCTTGTCCCAACCGTACTCTTCAGACAAGATCTTGGAACGAACTTTGGGGTCATCCCTCGGTCCAATCTTGCCATCATCAATGGCCTCTGCAAGACCATCCTCCATTGGCCTAGCTTCCATGTAGAGACGGTTGTGCTTGTTGGGTGACTTGCTCATCACAGTGCGGCATGACCTCTCAAGAACAGTCTCACGGAAAGACACAACAGGGTCAGATTTGATAATCTCAGCTCCTCCCATGAAATCATCTTGCAAGTCCTTCAAGCAAATTTCCAAGTGAAGCTCCCCAGCACCAGCAACAATGTGCTCTCCAGATTCCTCAATAGTACAGAGAACCATAGGATCAGATTTGGCCAACCTCTTGAGACCCTCAACAAGCTTAGGAAGATCAGATGCAACCTTACACTGAACAGCAACACGCACAACAGGTGAGACAGAAAACTTCATGGCTCGAATGGGGTGGGCATCAACTTCCTTCTCATTTGTCAATGTGGCATTCTTGGTGATAAATTGATCCAAACCAACCATGGCAACTGTGTTACCACAAGGAACATCCTCCACTGTTTCTTGCCTCTTTCCCATCCAAATGACGGTCCTTTGCACACTTTTAACATACAGGTCTTTCTTCTCACCAGGAACATAATTTGGTCCCATAATTCTGACCTTCAGACCAGTTGACACTCTCCCAGAGAAAACACGACCAAAAGCAAAGAACCGACCCTTGTCAGAAGCAGGAATCATCTTAGAGACATAAAGCATAAGTGGACCCTCAGGATCACAGGCTCTAATAGCAGCAGCATATTGATCATCGAGGGGACCCTCATACAAATTCTCAACACGATACTTTTGGGCCTTAGCTGGAGATGGAAGATGAAATATCATCATTTCCAAGAGTGCAGTACTTGCTGGAAGCCATGTTTGCATGACACGTTTCATCAATGCTTTACCCATCAAGTCCTTTTCATCAGATTTCATGGTGACTGCTAACTTCTGCAACATAGGCCAGAGCTTATCCTTCTGATCATTCATACAAGTGTTGATGATCTGCTTGATGGGCTCATAACAGAACTGTACAAACCCACGCTTGCATGTGGCAGTACCGGTGTTCTTGCTGGTCCATTTCTTTGTCGCAGGATCAAAGAAGTTTTCACCCCAGAGCCTTTCCATCATCTTTGATTCATCAACACCGAATTTTGAGGCATACATTTTTGCGAAGTTCGTCAAGGTAAAAGCCCAACCGTGCAAACCAGCAGAGAAAGCAACCGTTCCTTTCTCTGGGTACACCTGGCAATCACCAAGCAACGGATCCTCATATGTAGCCATGATCACATTGGCATTCTCAATAACTCTTGAGAATGTTTGGTAAGCCTCCTCTCCGTCAACCTGGAGCTCCAGGAAGCATCTGTCCATCTTGTTTACAGTCAAAACAGGTCTGATCCTTTCTCCAAGAGCCTGTCGTAGCACAGTTTCAGTTTGCACACAGACACCTTCAATACAATCCACCACCACTAGTGCTCCGTCAGTAATACGGAGGGCAGCAGTAACCTCCGATGAGAAATCAACGTGCCCGGGTGAATCGATGAGATTGATGAGATACTCATTTCCTTGGCGTTCTCCCTTGTAATTCTTGAGGGCCTCATCACTCATTTCATAGTAGAGAGAGATACCAGTAGACTTTATTGTAATACCACGCTCAGCTTCATCTGCTCGGGTATCAGTCATACGGACATCCCCTGCCACTTCTTGGGCAATAATTCCAGCAGCAGCAACCAGAGAATCAGTGAGAGTTGATTTTCCTGCATTTAGTTTGGAAGGCCAGATAAAAGTGTTGTTAATTAATTTAGGTAAACCAGAACATCACAATGCAACACTGATAAACAGGAAAAACAGTAGCAACAGATGATAACAAAAGCAGTTCTTGACATTGTATGAGCATAAAACATACGCACGTAGTATTAATACTCTGAAATAAATAAACAAGGCATCCTGATTTATTTTAAAAAATAATATTTTTGGTAAAAAAAAAGCTAAAAGAATAAACTGTCTTAGAGATTTCCTCAAGTAGAATGTAACTTCGACCCAAAAAAAACCTCGACAAATTTCGTATGTCATGAAAACAAATTTTTAAATAAAATCAAAACCCAAGCTATCAATACATGTTACATACAAATACAAGGAGTACATCTTGGAAACCCTGAAAGTGCAGCACAGAGAAAGTAAGCATAACAAAACAAAAGCAATCAAAAGAATCCATACCGTGATCGACGTGAGCAATCACAGACATGTTACGAATGTTGTGTTTGTAGTCCATAATACGACGGAGCTCTTCAGCTGTGAACTTTACCTGCAAATACATAAAAGAAATCACCGTTACGAGTTACGATTTAAATAAACTCATCCAAATAATGAATAATTCGAACGTAAAAGACCACGGTTTTCACCAACTTACCATCTTGACTAGCCTTTATTTCCCAGAGAAATTCGTTCAAAGCTAAAATACCAAAAGCACCATATCATTAGCTAATCGAAAAGAATGCATAAACTTATCCAGAAAGAAACAAAAAAAAATTAAAAGAAAACATTTTACAAGTTATACGCTTAGAAAACAGATAAAGGAGCTATCCCAGTTTGAAACTACAGAGAGCTTTTAAGAAAGTCACATCGGAAAAGCACACATGTAAGAACTGAATCAACAGAGACAAATCAATTTAACCATAAGAAACGAATCAAAACAAGCGAAACAAATGAAAACATTCGGAAGAGAAATTAAAGCAAATAAAATAAAAAAGAATCAGTACATTGAGCTGAAAAGAAGCAAAGATCTGTAGCAAACTGAAGTGAAAAAACCATATACCGATCTGTTTGAGTGAAAAGAAAAAGGAAAAATGGAGTAATCGTGTACGGAAGAACGAACCTGAAAGAGCGAAAGCAAAATGGGAGAAGTACACAAGAGAGAGCGGCGGCCAAGGTTTAGGGTTGCGGTCATGCCTTCGCCTCTCTAAAATGAGTGTATTTAACGGGCAATGTCTAAGCGGCTAATCTTTTTTGGTATCCGAAGATGAGAGGATTGAGGCTCCGTTTGGTTAATGTATAGGATGAGACATAGACATAAAGACACAGATATTAAAGATATAGACATAAAATATTTGTGTCTATGTATTGTGTTTGGTAAAAATAATGAACAAGACACAAATATTTGAAAAAAACTGAATTATCCTTCATTTAACCACAATTTTATCAACATCACTACACACCTATTACTTCAAATGCTACATATGTCATTACAATTAAATTTTTATTTCTTTTCGTATTTTTTTCCTTCTAATATCATCTCAAATTATCATTCAAATATTAAATATACAGTTTTTTTTTAAAAAAATAGAAAACCAAAGCCTAAAATTTATCAAAGATTAATTAAAATTTAAATAAATAAAAAGTTAAATGTATAATTTTTTTTGAAAAAAATGGGAGAACAAATTTGGTTGTAAAATCTAAAAGAGAAAGTAAAAAAAGAAATATTTGAAGAGATAAGAGGATAAATTTTAAAAATTTAAAAATTGAATAAGGGTAAAAGAGTAAAAAATTAGTGTCTCACAAGTTGTGTCTCAGTGTCTCATCAAATTGGAGGTACACAAATTTAGTGTCTCCGTGTCCATCCGTGTCCTCCCGTGTCCATCAAAAATTTGTGTCTCACCAAACTAAACAGCAGATATGTGTCACCGTGTCCATGTCTCATTGAGACATGGATATACTCAGATATTGTAATTTTTAGTATTTTTAAAATTGTGAAAGGAATATAAACAGGAGAGTCTAATTTATACGTATTTTAGATGGGGTGTCAACCCGGCTAAACCTATTTAGATCCGGTTCATTAAATTCGTGAGTTAAATGGGTTAGATCGTTTTATTTTACTTGTGGGCCATAATTTTTCAGTTCGGATCGTTTATGGTCAATCCGATGAGTTAAACAAGTGATCTCGTTTATCCTTTTGTTTTATTTTTTAAAAAATATTTTGACAAAAAATATTATTTTTATGTCAAAAATCTTAAAAGATTTTTTTTTTTTAGTTGATGGGTCGAATTTTTGAGTCGGGTCGAGAGAAGCTAAAAGTGCTATTTTTTAAAAAAATGTAAAAAAAAATAAACGGGCCACCCATTTAACCCGCTTAACCCGTTATTTTTTTGGGTTAATTGGACTCAACCCGTTTAGCCCGAAATTTAAACGGGCTTAACTTTAGAGGTAAAACCCGCCCATTTAAATGGGTAAACGGGCTGCCCCGATGGGTTTAGCCCATTTTGACGGCCCTAATTTCAGAGTTTTAGTTTTTTTTTTTTTTGAATTAGAATTAGAAAATCC
>NC_029792.2:81036746-81037306 GCF_000816755.2 Arachis ipaensis
CAATTTATAATTTTAAATAGAGTATTTATCTAAATTAGTCTCCAAAAAATTTTAAAGTGGACGTTTTGATCTTCTCCAAAAATTAATCTCTAATATTTTCTGATGTTAGACAAATTGATCCTTTTAGATTCAGCTCCAATAATCACTAATAGAACGATCTAATGTGTCACGTGAAAGTGATAACTAAATCGTTAAGTTCCACGTGGTTAATTAGAACAAATTGATCCCTTGCCTGATTGATGTAAAATGCTGCATTCAAGAGTAGGGAACAATATCATTTCGTGATAGGGGAGGGTTTGTAATACGGAGGCTCTCCTTGCCTTTCTTCCACCAAATTAAAATTACTTCCTACCTCCTCTCTTCTCCTAGGTTTTACGAAGAAAGCTACCATTATGTTAACCACTAGTCTTCTGACCATTTCCGCTGACATTGTTGACGTAAGGCTTTGTAGGAGACAAAGTTATTGTAGAAAAAGATTTTGTGAGTCTATTGATTGCTACTGCCACTAGTCGAGGTTAGTATATCCCTTCTCAACCACTTTTCTTTCTGCATGTTCTGGT
>NC_029792.2:81037770-81039266 GCF_000816755.2 Arachis ipaensis
TTTTCAGCTCTTTTTTATTCCAAACAAACCCCTTTGATTTTTATTCTTATTTATGTTTTTTTGTTCTTAGTAGGCTTAGAAGGTGGCACAACTGATTTCAATTATTAAAAATAATTGGGAGCTTTATAATTAGGGATTGGAAAGTTTATAACTTGGTTTTGAGGTGGGAATAGGATGTTGCTCAGAAGTGGAGGCCAATACCAATACGAATAGAAACGATGCGTCGGAATGGGCGTTGGTGTGGGTTTGGCGCCGAAAAGGGTCGTGGTGGCCCGACTGGATAATGGATCTTCGGAATTATCTCGGACTTGATTGGTTTCTCCCAGATCAGCTACTCCAATTAAGCTCTTAGGTCCTCAAGACGCAAGCGTGTGAGTTTCTTCTTCATCCTCCTAAGTTCTATATTCCTTTTTTCTTTTCTACTTGTTTTTTTTTCACTCAACCAGCTTCCTTTCTACTCTGTTGTATTCCTCTAGCCTTGTTTGATTTTTTTTTCGATTGAAAATTTGAAAATTTGCTAGTAGAGATGTGACTAAAGCCTGAACTAGAGGTAGGAATGATGTAAATTTCATTGGCAGTGAAGTATGCTCGCAGGGAAGAGTCAAGCAAATAAGAGATTTTGAGGACTTGGTCATTGGTGTTGTGTCAAAGAAGAAGTTGATTTCCAACATCATTTCATGACTATTAGTAATTTTTCATTGTTGTTTTTGTGCAATCCAAGCAGGGACCACTCTGTTTTCTTTTCCACGTGTAACGTAACATCTCTGTCATCAGTTTGATGTGTCACATTGCATTCCGTCGTTAAGGTTTAACAAAACAATCTAACAGAAGAACCAATTTGTTTGACGTTAGAAAACGTTAGGGACTAATTGAATAATTAATTTTTGTTGGGGACCAAAACATTCACTATGAAATTTTTTGGGGACCAATTTGGATAAATACTCTTTTAAATATTGATAGCTAACTACTGGCCAAAAGCAATGAATTCTACTAGTCCATGTGTATTTCTCAATGTTGAAAAAGAAAATGAAATAACATGGAATTTAAAAATAAAAATTGAGTAATTATCCAAACTAATCCTTGAAATTTTTTAAAATTAGATATTTTAGTCCTCTAGAATTTAAAATACGCAAAATAATTCTCAAAACTTATTTCCGTTAGATAATACAATCCCTCTGTTAGTCACTAACGGTAATTACTGACGTAAAACGTTAACTCGTATACGTGACCGTCAAGTATCCAGGTGTGTGAGCTAGACAAATCAATTTCTAGAATAAAGTACAAAATAGTCCCTGAAAAGTTTAAAAATTTTTAAAATAGCCTCTAAAAATTTTTAAAACTCTAAAACAATCCTTTGAATTATTTATATATAATTAATTCTAAATTAATAAATTTTAATTTCTAAAATTTTCGGTCTATTTATCTTAAATTTGATTATTTATATATAGAAAACTTTTCTATTATTTTCAAAACTACTTTTTAAAAAAAATTGAATA
>NC_029792.2:81039366-81048359 GCF_000816755.2 Arachis ipaensis
TTTAAAATAGGATAAATTATTATTTTGGTCCACAATGTTTGGGGAAAATTCTAATTAAGTCTTTAATATTTCGAACATCCTATTTCACTCCGAAAAAGTTCCAAATGGATTCAATGTTATCCGCATTTAAATTTGACATGAATAATTAGCATATTTAAAAGTCAATATAACGTTCAATTTCAGTATATAAGTAAAATCAACCTATCAATGATCAATAATGTAAAAGTTTTTCCGTTAATTCGAATCAAATTTAATGGTAGGACAATATTGAATCTGATTGAAACTTTTCAGGATTTGATCCAAACGTTGGGACAAAAATAGTATTTTACCCTTTAAAATAAATAAATAAATGCATATTTATTTTTTACCATACAATTAATAAAGTAGGGGCTGAAAATTGTTTTCGTCCCAAACCTTTTTTTGCTTACAAAATTGACCCTGAGGTTCAACTTAGTTTTAAAATCGTCCTTTTTACTAAATTTTAATTTTTGTTCCAAAAATATTCCTAACTAAAAAAAATAAACAGAAAAAAAGGGAAAAAAAAGAAAACGTTGAATAAGGGGGAAAAGGGGAAGGGAATCATGCTAGGGAGGGGGGAGGAGTTGGTTCAGAGAAGAAAAGGGGGAAGGGAAGGGGAAGGGGAAGGGCCACTACCGCTGCTCCTCGCCGCCATCGTTGCTCCTCTCCCCTTCGTGCTAACCCCAGAGCAACCGCGACCCTCTCCCCTCATTCTCTCCTTCACTGTCTCGGACCTCCTCGAACCAGAGATCACCGCCAGCGAGCCTCCCCTGCTTCACCACCACGGTTCTTCCTTCTTCTTCATTCACCTCTGTAAGAATCGGGTTTTTTACGAATAAAATCATTTAAATGTCCAAATTAGATTTCGAAAAGTTAGGATGAGAATTTGGGGATTTGAATATGATTTTTGGGCTTAGTAGGTCTTTCCGAGTCAGAAAATGTATTTTCTGCGAAAAATCGTGAAAAACTATGAACCGGCTATCGAACCGGTTAAACCGATTCAAGTCTGCTTGGTGCTGCGCGAAAAGCAGTGAAAGCAGTCGAAAACCTTAGAAAAATATTAGAAATGAAAAACCGGGCGTTAGTGTTAAAGGTTTGGCCCAAAGTTGGGCCGAACGGGCTAAAAACGCTAACGAGTTGGGCCGGACCCAAGTTGGGCCCAAGTCCAACATATATAAGGGTTCATTAATGAACTCTTCAACCATAAAACGCACACAACAGCTGCAAGGAGGAGAAGAGAAGAGAGAAAAGCACTATTCACTTCTCCATTCAATCCGCGATATTTTGAGCTACGGTGCTCCGATTCGCGTGCCGTCAGCGGCTACGCGAAGCTCTCGCCGAGCCTGTCCTTTCTATCTAAGAATTATGGTAAGTTCCTCGAGTTTTCCTGCCCATTTTTCGTGCCTTTGAGAATTTCGAGTTTTAGGGTTTGGTTTTGAGTGAAATCTTGTGTCTTGGGTGTTTTAGGTACACTCTAGCACTTGATTGTTAGTGGTTTTGGCTTCCAAAACTGTTGGATAAGGTAAGAGCTCTTGAAACCTTTGTGAGATTATGTTTATGTTGAGCCCTAGATTGATTAGTGATGTTTGGTGTGTATATAGCTTGTTTGTTGTGAGTTTGGAGCTTGTTGGTAATTGTTGGAAGCTTGGATTGTGTTGGAAAGCTTGTTGGTGATCTTTGAGGTGCTCGTGGTGGCTTAAGGGCATTTTTGGAATCGGCCAAGGTATGGTTTCGGTTTCCTCTATGTATTATATAATATTCATGGACACTTAGGCTAGTGACCCATAGGATAGGAATGAATTATAATGGTTGTGTGTGATTTTGATGTGTGAAGATAACTTGTATGAAGATGATGATGGCATGGAGTTTTGAGATGAGAAATATGTGAATTTGATAATGATTATTGGTATTTAAGAATCATGATGTTTGATGTTGGATATGCGATTTATTGTTGTTGATATGGTTGGTAATTGATTATGGTTAGAGATGTTATTGGTATAATGAAGGTGAGGGTTGAGATTGTTGATAATTGATGTGAATTTTGATGAGTTGATGGTTTTTAGAATATGTGGATAAATCATGATGTTGAAATTGGTAAAGATGGTGTGAGAGATTGAAATTGATATGAAATGGGATAGATTCTTGAGGTTTGGTAATGATTGGATTAGGATTGAGGAAAGTGTTGGTGGAGGATTGATCTTTGGTATCACATAATTGAGGTTTGGTGGTGGAGAAGGGTATAATATGCTATAAAGGGTAGGTTATGATAGGAATTGGAGTTTGAATTGGTTTTGGTTGGTTTTGGTTGGAAATGTTGAAGGTTTGAGACTTTTGGTAAAAGTAGGCTTTTGATGAACTTTGTCTGATCATAACTTTTACCTCGATTTTCAAAATCTGTTGGAATTGGTTTAGATTTAAAGTTCATTGAAAACTCTTCGAATCGATATAGAGTTTGTAAAATTTGGAATTTTGTAGAGGGAGTTATGATCACTCAAAGTTGGTGTTAAAAATCTGAAATTCTGCAAAGTTGCAGAATTTCAGGATTTCAGATATGTGCGCACGCACAGCCTTGTGCGCACGCACAAACCTGCACAAATCTCATTCTGTGCGGACGCACAGACCTGTGCTTACGCACAGGCAGGAAAAGGTTTACTGCTTACAGCGTTAGCACAACTTGTGTGCGTGCACATTAATGAAGAATTACGACCTGTGCGGACGCACAGCCCTGTGCGCACACACAAGTCGGGAAGGGTCGTCTGTTGGGGGCGCTCGCACAGCTTGTGCGAGTGAACAGGCTTGTAAATTTTAGTACCTGTGCGTACGCACACTTTCAAAATCTTCCTGGGTGTGCGCACGCACACCTCTGTGCGGACGCACACGACCTGTTTCAAAATTTTAAACTTTGTTTTTAACTGTTTCACATTCCCAACAAGGTTGTAAGCTTCTTTAACACCATTTTACGGCTTTTGGGCTTAATTTTTTAGTATGGGAATATGAGAGATAGGCAAAGGGTTTTAGTTAATGATTATTATGAAAGATTAGAGAACGGAGGCTTAGGTTTCTGGTGTACTGGGGATGGGTTTGGTGTAGTGCGAAAGAAGAATGGTAAATGAATTGAGAAATTAACAAACTAGCGAGTTCAGAATAGAAAGTCATGAATAGATGATGGTTGTGATGAGTTGAAGACTTGGAAATGAATGATTATGGTAGATGGAATGAGAATGAGTGGAAGTGCGCTAAGAAGAGTGGCCTCTGAGTTCAATTTCGTGATTATTATATGTATTGCTATCCGTCGTAGGGGGCTGTGGCAGTATCCCGCCTATGTTCGGATGTGAGGCTTGAAGCTGAGCTTCTCATTCATACTGATTGCTCCAGAGGAAGGTGGTAGGGCACGCTCCCTCGGAATATTTCCCTCTGAAAGGAGAAGGTGGTAGGGCACTCTCCCTCGGAATTTTCCTCCTGAGCATGGATTTCTCTCTGATTGCAAGGTGGTAGGGCAATAACCCATGGAATCATGCGACAACCAGAGGAAGGTGGTAGGGCAAGCTCCCTCAGAATATTTCCCTCAGAAAGGAGAAGGTGGTAGGGCACTCTCCCTCGGAATTTTTCCTCCGTATGCGCAATAGAGAGACTAATCCGGGAGTTGTCGACTGGATTTATCGTCGGGTTTGGCACAATAACCGACATGTGATATCACAGCCATTAGGGCAGACATTCATCATATGCATCACCTATATGTTTGCTTGCTTTGATTGCTTGAGTTTGCCTACTTGCATAATTGATGAGCGGATAATTTATACGCTTTTTGGCATTATTTTTAGGTAGTTTTTAGTATAATTTAGTTAGTTTTTACTATGTTTTTATTAGTTTTTATACAAAAATCATATTTCTGGAATTTACTATGAGTTTGTGTGTTTTTTTGTGATTTTAGGTATTTTCTGGCTAAAATTGAGGGACTGAGCAAAAATCTGATTCAGAAGCTAAAAAAGAACTGCAGATGTTGTTGGATTCTGACCTCCCTGCACTCGAAATGGATTTTCTGGAGCTACAAAAATCCAATTGGCGCGCTCTCAATTGCATTGGAAAGTAGACATCCAGGGCTTTCCAGAAATATATAATAGTCCATACTTTGTTCGAGTTTTGATGACACAAACTGGCATTCAAACGCCAACTTCCTGCCCTATTCTGAAGTTAAACGCCAGAAACAGGTTACAAACCAGAGTTAAACGCCAGAAACAGGCTGCAACGTGGCGTTTAACTCCAAGAGAAGTCTCTACACGTATAAAGCTAAATGCTCAGCCCAAGCACACACCAAGTGGGCCCGGAAGTGGATTTCTGCATCTTTTACTTATCTTTGTAAACCCTAGTAACTAGTTTAGTATAAATAGGACTTTTTACTATTGTATTAGATGTCTTGGTCATTCTGGTTCCCCCTCTGGGGCCGAAGCCAATGAACATCATTATCACTTATGTATTTTCAACGGTGGAGTTTCTACACCTTATAGATTAAGGTGTGGAGCTCTGCTGTTCCTCATGAATTAATGCAAAGTACTATTGTTTTTCTATTCAATTCAAGCTTATTCTTATTCCAAGATATTCACTCACACTTCAACCTGATGAATGTGATGATCCGTGACACTCATCATCATTCTCACCTATGAACACGTGCCTGACAACCACTTTCGTTCTATCTGCAATAGCTTGAGTGTGTATCTCTTAGCCTCCTAGTTCACGATCAGAGTCTTCGTGGTATAGGCTAGAATTATTGGCGGCCATTCCTGAGATCCGGAAAGTCTAAACCTTGTCTGTGGTATTTCGAGTAGGATCTGGGAAGAGATGACTGTGACGAGCTTCAAACTCGCGAGTGTTGGGCGTAGTGACAGACGCAAAAGGATCAATGGATCCTATTCCAACATGATCGAGAACCGACAGATGATTAGCCGTGCGGTGACAGCGCATTTGGACCATTTTCACTGAGAGGACGGACGGTAGCCATTGACAACGGTGATCCCCCAACATACGGCTTGCCATGGAAAGGAGTATGAATGATTGAATGGAGGCAATAGGAAAGCAGAGATTCAGAAGGAACAAAGCATCTCCATACGCTTATTTGAAATTCTCACCAATGAATTACATAAGTATCTCTATCTTATTTTATGTTTTATTTATCTTTTAATTCTTAAAACCTCATAACCATTTGAATCTTCCTGACTGAGATTGACAAGATGATCATAGCTTGCTTCAAGCCGACAATCTCCGTGGGATCGACCCTTACTCACGTAAGGTTTATTACTTGGACGACCCAGTGCACTTGCTGGTTAGATGTGCAGAGTTGTGAAAAAGAGTTGAGGTTACGATCGTGCGCACCAAGTTCTTGGCGCCGTTTCAGAGATCACAATTTCGTGCACCAAGTTTTTTGCACCGTTGCTGGGGATTGTTCGAGTTTGGACAACTAACGGTTCATCTTGTTGCTCAGATTAGGTAATTTTATTTTAATTTTAAGCTTTTTATTTTCAAAAAATTAAAAAAAAATTATTTTGTTCTTCAGAATTTTTAAGAATGAATTCTAGAGTTTCAAATGATGCTTTTATCATCACAGGAGCTAGTTGATTCCCATCAATTTGGCTGTTGTATGTAATGCCCTGCTGAAGCTTGGCTAGCCATGTCTAATCTTTTTAGACTGAAGCTTTAGACTAACATTGCATGATTCCTGGAATTCTTATTAAAAATTTTGAAATCCTTATTTTTCTTTTTCCAAATAATTTTCGAAAAATCCAAAAAAAAATTATAAAATCATAAAACCAAAAATAATTTTGTGTTTCTTGTTTGAGTCTAGTGTCGATTTGTAAGTTTGGTGTCAATTGCATCTTTTTAATTTTCATTAAAATTTTTGAAAACTCATGCATGGTGTTCTTCATGATCTTCAAGTTGTTCTTGATGATCTTCTTTGTTTGATCTTTGCATTTTTATGTTTTGTGTCTGATGAGCGGATAATTTATACGCTTTTTGGCATTGTTTTTAGTATGTTTTTAGTAGAATCTAGTTACTTTTAGGGATGTTTTCATTAGTTTTTATGTTAAATTCACATTTCTGGACTTTACTATGAGTTTTTGTGTATTTCTGT
This sequence comes from Arachis ipaensis, assembly GCF_000816755.2. NCBI lineage: Eukaryota > Viridiplantae > Streptophyta > Magnoliopsida > Fabales > Fabaceae > Arachis > Arachis ipaensis. Next base: position 81,045,509 of record NC_029792.2, read on the forward strand.
GATTTCAGGTATTTTCTGGCTGAATTTGAGGGACTAGAGCAAAAATCAGATTCAGAGGTTGAAGAAGGGCTGCTGATGCTGTTGGATTCTGACCTCCCTGCACTCAAAGTGGATTTTCTGGAGCTACAGAACTCAAACTGGCGCGCTTCTAATTGCGTTGGAAAGTAGACATCCAGAGCTTTCCAGCAATATATAATAGTCCATACTTTGACCGAGTTTTGATGACGTAAAAGGGCGTTGAACGCCAGTTCTATGCTGCTGTCTGGAGTTAAACGCCAGAAACACGTCACAAGCCAGAGTTGAACGCCAGAAATACGTTACAAACTGGCGTTCAACTCCAAGATTGACCTCTACACGTGTAACATTCAAGCTCAGCCCAAGCACACACCAAGTGGGCCCCGGAAGTAGATTTTTGCATCAATTGCTTACTTCTGTAAACCCTAGTAACTAGTTTATTATAAATAGGACTTTTTACTATTGTATTAGACATCTTTGATCAGTTTTATGCTATCTTAGACTTTCATGGGGGCTGGCCATTCGGCCATGCTTGAACCATTATCACTTATGTATTTTCATACGGTAGAGTGAAAAAAATAAATCTTTTCAAAAATATATTTTTCTTCAAAATTTTTAAGAATGAATTCTAGAGTTTCATGAAGCATGTTGAAGCCTGGCTGGTTGTAAAGCCATGTCTAATTCTTTTGGATAGGGGCTTCCAACCATCAGCATAGAGGCAAGTTAATTGGAATGTCAGCCGTGGCATGTCTGAGTTACATACTAAAGCTTGGCTGGCTATTAAGCCATGCCTCGGATTGGAGCTTTAGACTAAGAATACAAGATTCCTGGAATTCATATTAAAAAAATTTTGAAATCCTTATTTTCTTTTTCCTATATGTTTTTTCGAAAAAAAAATATACAAAAATCCAAAAAAAGAAAAAAAATCATAAAAATAAAAAATATTTCATGTTTTTTGTTTGAGTCTTGAGTCAAGTTGAAAGTTTGGTGTCAATTGCATATTCATCTTGCATTTTTCGAAAAATTCATGCATTCATAGTGTTCTTCATGATCTTCAAGTTGTTCTTAGTAAGTCTTCTTGTTTGATCTTGATGTTTTCATGTTTTGTGTCTTTTCTTGTTTTTCATATGCATTCTTGCATTCATAGTGTCTATACATGAAAAATTTTTAAGTTTGGTGTCTTGCATGTTTTCTTTGCATTAAAAATTTTTCAAAAATAAGTTCTTGATGTTCATCTTGACATTCAAAGTGTTCTTGGTGTTCATCTTGACATTCATAGCATTCTTGCATGCATTCATTGTTTTGATCCAAAATTTTCATGCGTTGAGTCTTTTTCATGTTTTTCCCTCTCATCATTAAAAATTCAAAAATAAAAAAATATCTTCCCCTTTTTCTATCTTAAAATTTCGAAAATTAGATTTGACTTTTTCAAAAAATTTTAAAATCTAGTTGTTTTTATGAGTCAAATCAAATTTTCAATTTAAAAATCTTATCTTTTTCAAAATCTTTTTCAAAAATCATATCTTTTTCACTTTTCTTATTTATTTTCGAAAATTTTTAAAATATTTTTCAAAAATCTTTTTCTTAATTTCACATCATAATTTTCGAAAATATCATCATCAATTAATATTTTGATTAAAAAATTTCAAGTTTGTTACTTACTTGTTAAGAAAGATTCAAAATTTAAGTTCTAGAATCATATTTTGTGATTTCTTGTGAATCAAGTCATTAATTGTGATTTAAAAAAAAATCAAATCTTTCTCAAAACTAATTTCAATCATATCTTTTCAAAAATATCTTCTTATCTTATCTTTTTCAAAACTTGATTTTAAAATATCTTTTCTAACTTCTTATCTTCTTATCTTTTCAAAAATTGATTTTCAAAATTTGTTTCAACTAACTAACTAACTTTTTGTTTGTTTCTTATCTTTTTCAAAACTACCTAACTAACTCTCTCTCTCTAATTTTCGAAATTATCTTCCCTCTTTTTCAAAATTTCTTTTTAATTAACTAATTAATTTAATTGTTGATTTTAATTTTCGAAAATTACTAACCTTTTTCAAAAACTAATTTTGAAAATCACTAACTCTGTTTCAAAAATTATTTTCGAAAATCCTCTTTCTCTCTCATCTCCTTCTATTTATTTATTCATCTACTAACACTTCATCTCACCAAAAATCCGAACCCTCTCTCTCTGAGTTCAGATTTCCTCTTCTTCTTTTCTTCTACTCACATAAGGGAACCTCTATGCTTGAGCAAAAAGGAACTCTATTATTATTATTTTTCTGTCCCCTCTTCTTCATATGAGCAGGAGCAAGGACAAGAATATTCTTGTTGAAGCAGATCCAGAACTTGAAAAGACTCTGAAAAGGAAACTAAGAGAGGCTAAATTACAACAATCCAGCAAGCACCTTTCAGAAATTTTCGAACAGGAAGAGGAGATGGCAGCCGAAAATAATAATAATGCAAGGAGGATGCTTGGTGACTTTACTGCACCTAATTCCAATTTACATGGAAGAAGCATCTCCATCCCTACCATTGGAGCAAATAATTTTGAGCTGAAACCTCAATTAGTTTCTCTGATGCAGCAGAACTGCAAGTTTCATGGACTTCCATCTGAAGATCCTTTTCAGTTCTTAACTGAATTCTTGCAGATATGTGATACCGTTAAGACTAATGGAGTAGATCCTGAAGTCTACAGGCTCATGCTTTTCCCTTTTCCTGTAAGAGACAGAGCTAGAGTGTGGTTGGACTCTCAACCCAAAGATAGCCTGAACTCTTGGGATAAGCTGGTCACGACTTTCTTAGCCAAGTTCTTTCCTCCACAAAAGCTGAG
>NC_029792.2:81048419-81049619 GCF_000816755.2 Arachis ipaensis
CCTGAATGGAATGCAAGTGCATCCAACAGTACTCAAGAGGCATCTTCTGAAGAAGAAGCTTATGATCCTGAAAACCCTACAATAGCAGAGGTGAATTACATGGGTGAACCTTATGGAAACACCTATAACCCCTCATGGAGAAATCACTCAAATCTCTCATGGATCAACAAAAGCCTCAACAAGGCTTTAATAATGGTGGAAGAAATAGGTTTAACAATAGTAAACCTTTTCCATCATCCACTCAGCAACAGACAGAGAACTCTGAACAAAATATCTCTAATTTAACAAACTTAGTCTCTGATCTATCTAAGGCCACTGTAAGTTTCATGAATGAAACAAGGTCCTCCATTAGAAATTTGGAGGCACAAGTGGGCCAGCTGAGTAAAAGGATCACTGAAATCCCTCCTAGTACTCTCCCAAGCAATACAGAAGAAAATCCAAAAGGAGAGTGCAAGGCCATTGACATAGTCAACACGGCCGAACCTGGAGAGGAATGGGAGGACGTAAATCCCAGTGAGGAAGACCTCCTGGGACGTCCAGTGATCAATAAGGAGTTTCCCTTTGAGGAACTAAAGGAATCTGAGACTCATCTAGAGACCATAGAGATTCCATTGAACCTCCTTATGCCCTTCATGAGCTCTGACGAGTTTTCATCTTCTGAAGAGAATGAGGATGTTACTGAAGAGCAAGTTACCAAGTACCTTGGTGCAATCATGAAGCTGAATGCCAAATTATTTGGTATTGAGACTTGGGAAGATGAACCTCCCTTGTTCACTAATGAACTAAGTGATCTGGATCAACTGACATTGCCTCAGAAGAAACAGGATCCTGGAAAGTTCGTAATACCTTGTACCATAGGCAACATGATCTTTGAAAAGGCTCTGTGTGACCTTGGTTCAGGGATAAACCTTATGCCCCTCTCTGTAATAGAGAAACTGGGAATCTTTGAGGTGCAAGCTACTAAAATCTCATTAGAGATGGCAGATAATTCAAGAAAACAGGCTTATGGACAAGTAGAGGACGTGTTAGTAAAGGTTGAAGGCCTTTACACCCCTGCTGATTTCAAAATCCTTGATACTGGGAAGGATGAGGATGAATCCATCATTCTTGGAAGACCTTTCCTAGCCACAGCAAGAGCTGTGATTGATGTTGACAGAGGTGAATTAGTCCTTCAATTGAATGAGGACTCCCTTGTGTTTA
>NC_029792.2:81050013-81052052 GCF_000816755.2 Arachis ipaensis
GGCGTTCAACGCCAGAACAGAGCATGGTTCTGGCGCTGAATGCCTAAAATTGGCAGCATCTGGGCGTTTGAACGCCAGAATTGCACCCTGGAGAAGAGCTGGTACTGAACGCCCAGAACAAGCATGGTTCTGGCGTTCAACGCCAGAAATGGGCAACAAATGGGCGTTCAACGCCCAGAACAAGCACCAATCTAGCGCTGAACACCCAGAGTTGTATGCAAGGGCATTTTGCATGCCTAATTTGGTGCAAGGTTGTAAATCCTTGAACACCTCAGGACTTGTGGACCCCACAGGATCACCTCAGGATCTGTGGACCCCACAGAATTCCCACCTACCTCCACTCACTTCTTCTCACCCCTCTTTCACACAATCCCATAAACACTCTTCCCCAAAACTCTTCACCAATCACCTCAATCTCTCTTCCCTATAACCACTTCACCACTCACATCCATCCACTCTTCCCCATAAACCCCACCTACCTTCAAAATTCAAAATCAATTTTCCACCCAAAACCACCCTATATGGCCGAAATTACCCCCATCCCTTCCCTATATATAGCCCTCCATTCTTCCTCATTTTCACACAACACAACCCTCTCTTCTTCTTCTTCATCTATTCTTTCTTCTCTTGCTCGAGGGCGAGCAATATTCTAAGTTTGGTGTGGTAAAAACATAAGCTTTTTGTTTTTCCATTACCATTGATGGCATCTAAGACCTATCTTATTTGCCATCTATGTTACTCAGCTGGAGCTTTCATAGAAGGAGACATTCCCATTGAGGAAGAGAAGCCCATCACTAAGAAAAGGGAGGAGCAACAAAGACAAGGAAGAGACATAGAAGAGCTCAAGAACATCATTGGTTCCTCAAGAAGGAAACGCCACCATCACTAAGGTGGACTCATTCCTTGTTCTTACATTCTCTGTTTTTTTCTCTATGTTAAGTGCTTATCCATGTTTATGTCTTCATTACATGATCATTAGTATTTAGTAACTTTGTCCTAAAGTTATAAATGTCCTATGAATCCATCACCTCTCTTAAATGAAAACTGTTTTAATTCAAAAGAACAAGAAGTACATGAGTTTCGAATTTATCCTTGAACTTAGTTTAATTATATTGATGTGGTGACAATGCTTCTTGTTTTCTGAATGAATGCTTGAACAGTGCATATGTCTTTTGAAGTTGTTGTTTAAGAATGTTAAATATGTTGGCTCTTGAAAGAATGATGATAAGGAGACATGTTATTTGATAATCTGAAAAATCATAAAAATGATTCTTGAAGCAAGAAAAAGCAGCAAAGAACAAAGCTTGCAGAAAAAAAATAGAAAAAATAGAAAGAGAAAAAAAATAGAAAAAGCAAGAAAAGCCAAAAGCTCTTAAAACCAAGAGGCAAGAGCAAAAAGTCAATAACCCTTAAAACCAAAAGGCAAGGGTAAATAAAAAGGATCCCAAGGCTTTGAGCATCAGTGGATAGGAGGGCCTAAAGGAATAAATTTCTTTTTATCCTATTTGATTTTCGGTTGCTTAGGGACAAGCAACAATTTAAGTTTGGTGTTGTGATGAGCGGATAATTTATACGCTTTTTGGCATTGTTTTTAGTATATTTTTAGTAGAATCTAGTTACTTTTAGGGATGTTTTCATTAGTTTTTATGTTAAATTCACATTTCTGGACTTTACTATGAGTTTGTATGTTTTTCTGTGATTTCAGGTATTTTCTGGCTGAAATTGAGGGACTTGAGCAAAAATCAGAGTCAGAGGTTGAAGAAGGACTGCTGATGCTATTGGATTCTGACCTCCCTGCACTCAAAGTGGATTTTCTAGAGCTACAAAACTCAAAATGGCGCGCTTCCAATTGCGTTGGAAAGTAGACATCCAGGGCTTTCCAGAAATATATAATAGTCCATACTTTGGCCGAGTTTTGACGACATAAAATGGCGTTGAACGCCAGTTCTATGCTGCTGTCTGGAGTTAAACGCCAGAAACACGTCACAAGCCAGAGTTGAACGCCAGAAATACGTTACAAACTGGCGTTCAACTCCAAG
>NC_029792.2:81052149-81060006 GCF_000816755.2 Arachis ipaensis
TATTCCAGTATGATCGAGAACCTCAGATGATTAGCCATGCTGTGACAGAGCATTTGGACCATTTTCACAAGAGGATGGGATGCAACCATTGACAAGGGTGATGCCTCCAGACGATTAGCCATACAGTGACAGCGCATCGGATCATTTTCCAGAGAGGATAAAAAGTAGCCATTGACAACGGTGATGTCCTTACATAAAGCCAGCCATGGAAAGGAGTAAGACTGATTGGATGAAGACAGCAGGAAAGCAGAGGTTCAGAGGAACGAAAGNCAACCCTTACTCACGTAAGGTTTATTACTTGGACGACCCAGTGCACTTGCTGGTTAGTTGTATCGAAGTTGTGAATGAAAAACGATTTATTAAGACGTGCGTACAGAGTTTCTAGCACCGTTGCCTGAGATCACAATTTCGTGCACCAGTGTCTTTTCTTATTTTTCATATGCATTTTCAATTTGTTAGTGTCTAAAATTTGAAAATTTTTAAGTTTGGTGTCTTGCATGTTTTTCTTTTCTTAAAAATTTTCAAAAATAAGTTCTTGGTGTTCATCTTGACATTCAAAGTGTTCTTGGTGTTCATCTTGACATTCAAAGTGTTCTTGCATGCATTGTGTGTTTTGATTCTTAATTTTCTTGTTTTGAGTCTTTTTGTTGTTTTTCTCTTTCTTCATTAAAAATTCAAAAATAAAAAATATATCTTTCCTTATTTCACTCATAAAATTTTGAATATTTGAGTTGACATTTTCAAAAATTTTTCAAAATTTAGTTGTTTCTTATGAGTCAAGTCAAATTTTCAATTTCAAAATTCTATCTTTTCAAAACTTTTTCAAAAAAATCAAATCTTTTTCAATTTCCTTTCATTATTTTCGAAAATTTTCAAAATTTGATTTTCAAAATATTTTTCTTATTCTTACTTCATATTTTTGAAAATCTCACTAACATTTAATGTTTTAATTCAAAAATTTTTCAAGTTGTTACTTGCCCATTAAGAAAGGTTCAATCTTTGAATTTTAAAATCATATATTTTAATTTCTTGTTAGTCAAATCAACTTTAATTTCAAAAATCAAATCTTTTTAAATTTCTTTTTCAAATCTTTTTCAATTAACTACTTGACTTTTTGTTTGATTTTAAAAAAGTTTACTATTTCTTATCTTTTTCAAAATCACCTAACTACTTTTCTCTCTCTAATTTTTGAAAACCACTAACCACTTTTTCAAAATTCATTTTAATTAACTAATTATTTTAAATTTTAATTTAATTTTATTTCTCCTTTTAATTTTTGAATACTAACCAATAATTAAAAAAAAACAAAAATATTTTCCTTTTATTTTAATTTAAAATTCGAATTTTTCTCTTCTCCTTCTTCTATTCTTCTCTTCTACTACTTACATAAAGGAATCTCTGTACTGTGGCATAGAGGATTCCTCTTCTTTTCTGTTCTCTTCTTTTTCATATGAGCAGGAACAGGGATAAAGACATTCTTATTGAAGCTGATCCTGAACCTGAAAGGACTCTTAAGAGGAAACTAAGAGAAGCTAAAGCACAACCCTTTGGAGAGGACCTGACAGCAATTTTCGAAAAAGAAGGAGACATGCATGGCCGAACCCAATAACAATGGTGGAGATGCAAGGAAGATGCTTGGTGACTTTATTGCACCCTCTTCTGACTTCTGTGGAAGGAGAATCTCTATTCCTGCAATTGGAGCAAACAACTTTGAGCTTAAGCCTCAATTAGTTTCTCTAATGCAACAGAATTGCAAGTATCATGGACTTCCTTTGGAAGATCCTCATCAGTTTTTAGCTGAGTTCTTGTAAATCTGTGACACTGTTAAGACTCATGGGGTTGACCCTAAGATCTATAGGCTTATGCTTTTCCCTTTTGCTGTAAGAGACAGAGCTAGGACATGGTTGGACTCACAACCTAAGGACAGCCTGAACTCTTAGAAAAAGCTGGTAAATGCTTTCTTGGCAAAGTTTTTTCCACCTCAAAAATTGAGTACGCTTAGAGTGAAAGTCCAAACCTTCAGACAGAAGGAAGGCAAATCCCTCTATGAAGCTTGTGAAAGATACAAGCAGTTGATCAGAAGATGTCCTTCTGGCATGCTTTCAGAATGGAGCATCATATGCATATTCTATGATGGTCTGTCTGAACTGTCTAAGATGTCTTTAGACAACTCTACAGGTGGATCTCTTCATCTGAAGAAGACGCCTGAAGAAGCCCAGAAACTCATTGAAATGGTTGCAAATAACCAATTCATGTACACTTCTGAAAGAAATTCTGTGAATAATGGGACAACTCAGAAGAAAGGAGTTCTTGAGATAGATACTTTGAATGCCATATTGGCTCAGAACAAAATATTGACTCAGCAAGTCAATATGATTTCTCAGAGTCTGTCTGAAATACAAGCTGCATCAGGCAGTACTAAGGAGGCCTCCTCTGAAGAAGAAGCCTATGACCCTGAGAATCCTGCAATAGCAGAGGTGAATTACATGGGAGAACCCTATGGAAACACCTATAATCCTTCATGGAGAAATCATCGAATTTCTCATGGAAGGATCAACAGAAGCCTAATCAAGGCTTCAATAATAACAATGGTGGAAGAAACAGGTTTGGCAATAGCAAACCTTTTCCATCATCTTCTCAGCAACAGACAGAGAATTCTGTACAGAGCCATTCTGGCCTGGCAACCATAGTCTCTGATCTATCCAAGACCACACTAAGTTTCATGAATGAAACAAGGTCCTCCATTAGAAATTTGGAGGCACAGGTGAGTCAGCTGAGTAAGAAGATTATTAAAACTCCCAGTACTCTTCCAAGCAATACAGAAGAAAATCCCAAGAGAGAGTACAAGGCCATAACCATGACCAACATGGCCGAACCTGGAGAGAGTGAGAAGGACGTGAGTCCCAGTGAGAAAAGCCTCTTGGGATGTCCTCTGGACAGAAAGAAGTTTCCCTTTGAGGAACCAAAGGAATCTGAGGCTCATACAGAGACCATAGAGATTCCATTGAACTTTCTTCTGCCATTCATGAGCTCTGATGAATATTCTTCCTCTAAAGAGGATGAAGACATCACTGAAGAACAAGTTGCTAAATATCTAGGAGCAATCATGAAGCTGAATGCCAAGTTATTTGGTACTAAGACTAGGGAGGATAAACCCCCTTGTTCACCAATGAATTAAATGCATTAATGAGGCAGACATTACCTCAGAAGAAACCGGATCCCGAAAAATTCTTCATACCTTGTACCATAGGCACCATGACCTTTGAGAAAGCTCTGTGTGACCTGGGGTCAGGGATAAACCTCATACCCCTCTCTGTAATGGAGAAACTAGGAATCTTTGAGGTACAAGCTGCAAGAATCTCACTAGAGATGGCAGACAAATCAATGAAACAGGCTTATGGACTAGTAGAGGACATGCTAGTAAAGGTTGAAGGCCTTTACATCCCTGCTGATTTCATAATCCTAGACACTAGGAAGGATGAGGATGAATCCGTCATCCTTGGCAGACCCTTCCTAGCCACAGCAAAAGCTGTGATTGATGTTGACAGATGAGAGTTGGCCCTTCAGTTAAATGAGGACTACCTTGTATTTAGGACTCAAGGTTCTCCTTCTGTAACCATGGAGAGGAAGCATGAAAAGCTTCTCTCAATACAGAGTCAAACTAAACCCCCACATTCAAACTCTAAGTTTGGTGTTGGGAGGCCACAACCAAACTCTAAGTTTGGTGTTGAGAGGCCCCAACCCTGCTCTGATTATCTGTGAGGCTCAATGAGAGCTCACTGTCAAGCTATTGACATTAAAAAAGCGCTTATTGGGAGGCAACCCAATGTTATTTAATTATATCTATTTATTTTCCATTGTTATTTTATGTTTTCTGTAGGTTGATGATCATGTGAAGCCACAAAAACAGCTGAAAAATTAAAAACAGAATGAAAAACAGCATTAAAAATAGCACACCATGTAGGATAAGCTTACTGGCGTTTAAACGCCAATAAAAAGCATCAAGCTGGCATTAAACGCCAGAAACAATCACCAGACTGGCGTTTAACGCCAGAACAGAGCACCAAGTTGGCGTTAAACGCCAAGAAAGAGAGAAAAGCTGGCGTTTAACGCCAGAAACAAGCAGCAGTCTAGCGTTAAACGCCAGGATTGCACTCTAAGGGCGTTTACACGCCTAAATGGAGCAGGGATGCTAAGTCTTTGACCCCTCAGGATCTGTGGACCCCACAGGATCCCCACCTACCCCACCTCTTCTTCTCTCTTCTTTACACCTTTTCATAACACTCTTCCCTAAATACCCTTCACCAATCACCTCCATTTTCTTCTTCTTCTACTACTTTCTTTCTTCTTTTGCTCGAGGACGAGAAAACCTTTTAAGTTTGGTGTGGTAAAAGCTTTGCTTTTTGTTTTTTCATAACCATTTATGGTACCTAAGGCCAGAGAAACCTCTAGAAAGAGGAAAGGGAAGGCAAAAGCTTCCACCTCCGAGTCATGGGAGATGGAGAGATTCATCTCAAAGGTCCATCAAGACCATTTCTATGAAGTTGTGGCCAAGTCATCTGTACCCTATGCAATTCGGCTGGGATTGTCATACAGGGAGACATCCTCATTGAAGAGGACAAACCCATCACTAAAAAGAGGATGGAGCAAACAAGAGAGCCCACTCATGGACCTCAACAAGAGCATGAGAAAATTCCTCATCATGAAATCCCTGAGATGCCTCAAGGGATGTATTTTCCTCCACAAAACTATTGGGAGCAAATCAACACCTCCCTAGGAGAATTGAGTTCCAACATGGGACAACTAAGAGTGGAGCACCAAGAGCATTCCATCCTCCTTCATGAAATTAGAGAAGACCAGAGAGCCATGAGGGAGGAGCAACAAAGGCAAGGAAGAGACATTGAGGAGCTCAAGCACTCCATAAGATCTTCAAGAGGAAGAACTAGCCACCATCACTAAGGTGGACCCGTTCTTTAATTTCCTTGCTCTTTATTTTCTATTTTCGTTCTTTATGCTTTATTTATATTTGTGTCTTTATTACATGATCATTAATATCTTAGTGTCTATGGCTTAAAGCTATGAATGTCCTATAAATCCATCACCTTTCTTAAATGAAAAATGTTTTAATTACAAAAGAACAAGAAGTACATGATTTCGAATTCATCCTTGAAATTAGTTTAATTATTTTGATGTGGTGACAATACTTTTTGTTTTCTGAATGAATGCTTGAACAATGCATATGTCTTTTGAATTTGTTGTTTATGAATGTTAAAATTGTTGGCTCTTGAAAGAATGATGAATAAAGAGAAATGTTATTTGATAATCTGAAAAATCATAAAATTGAATCTTGAAGCAAGAAAAAGCAGTGAAAAGCTTGCAGAAAAAAAGAAAAAAAAAGAAAGAAAAAGAAAAAGAAAAAACACGCAAAAAAAAAAAAGCCAATAACCCTTTAAACCAAAAGGCAAGGGTAAAAGGATCCAAGGCTTTGAGCATTAATGGATAGGAGGGCCTAAAGGAATGAAATCCTGGCCTAAGCGGCAAAACCAAGCTGTCCCTAACCATGTGCTTGTGGCGTGAAGGTGTCAAGTGAAAAGCATGAGACTGAGCAGTTAAAGTCGTGATCCAAAGTAAAAAGAGTGTGCTTAAGAACCCTGGACACCTCTAATTGGAGACTTTAGCAAAGCTGAGTCACAATCTGAAAAGGTTCACCCAGTTATGTATCTGTGGCATTTATGTATCCGGTGGTAATACTGGAAAACAAAGTGCTTAGGGCCACGGCCAAGACTCATAAAGTAGCTGTGTTCAAGAATCAACATACTGAACTAGGAGAATCAATAACACTATCTGAATTCTGAGTTCCTATAGATGCCAATGATTCTGAACTTCAAAGGATAAAGTGAGATGCCAAAACTGTTTAGAGGCAAAAAGCTACTAGTCCCGCTCATTTAATTGGAGCAAAGTTTCATTGATATTTTAGAATTTATAGTATATTGTTTTCTTTTTATCCTATTTGATTTTTAGTTGCTTGGGGACAAGCAATAATTTAAGTTTGGTGTTGTGATGAGCGGATAATTTATACGCTTTTTGGCATTATTTTTAGGTAGTTTTTAGTATAATTTAGTTAGTTTTTACTATGTTTTTATTAATTTTTATGCAAAAATCACATTTCTGGACTTTACTATCAGTTTGTGTATTTTTTTTGTGATTTCAGGTATTTTCTGGCTGAAATTGAGGGACCTGAGCAAAAATCTGATTCAGAGGCTGAAAAAGGACTGCAGATGCTGTTGGATTCTGACCTCCCTGCACTCAAAATGGATTTTATGGAGCTATAGAAACCCAATTGGTGCGCTCTCAATTGCATTGGAAAGTAGACATTCAGGGCTTTCCAGCAATATATAATAGTCCACACGTTACCCGAGTTTTGATGACGCAAACTGGCGTTCAAACGCGAACTTCCTGCCTTATTCTAAAGTTAAACGCCAGAAACAGGTTACAAACCAGAGTTAAACACCACAAACAGGCTGCAACCTAGCATTTAACTCCAAGAGAAGTCTCTACACGTGTAAATTTCAATGCTCAGCCCAAGCACACCCCAAGTGGGCCCCGGAAGTGGATTTCTGCATCATTTACTTATCTCTGTAAACCCTAGTAACTAGTTTAGTATAAATAGAACTTTTTACTATTGTATTAGACGTCTTGGTCATTCTGGTTCCCTGACAAACCCCAATTTGACGGTTTGTTTTGTATTGATTTTTGGGGATTTTATCACCTTTTACCCACATTTATTCAATGAAATAGCATGGTTTTGTATATTCTCCTTTAATTGTGCTTAAATGTGAAAACATGCTTTTTAGGACTCAAAATAGCTAAATTTAATTCACCTTGATTCTATTAGATGACTTGATATGTTTGTTAAGTGATTTAAGGTTTAGGAGGCAAAGATTGGATCAAGGGAATGAAGAAAGAAAGCATGAAAAGTTGGAGAACTCATGAAGAAATGGAAGAACCGGAAAGCTGTCAAGCCGACCTCTTCGCACTTAAACGACCATAACTTGAGCTACAGAGGTCCAATTGATGCGGTTTTAGTTGGGTTGGAAAGCTAACATCTGGGGCTTCGAAACGATATAAGATTTGCCATAGTTGCTACACGTATGGTGGCGCGCACATGCAAAGTACGCGCACGCGCCGTTGCTGCCACCTAGTTCACTTAAAGCAAAACGTGGCCAACAAATTCTAAAGCCTTGTGGGCCCAATCCAACTCATTTCTGATGCTATTTAACCCAAGGAGTAAAGAGGGAAACATATGTTAGTTACCAATTAGCTTAGTTTAGTAGTGAGAGTTAGTTTCTAGAGAGAGAAGCTCTCACTTCTCTCTAGAATTAGGATTAGGTTTAGTTCAATAATCTTAGATCTAGATTTTAATTCATGCTTACATCTCCTTCTATCTCTCAATTCTTTGTTGCTACATTCATCTTCTTCTATTCGTTTATTGTAATTTCCTTTATGTTGTTCTTATATTTTGTTGTAGATCTAGTATTGTTCCTTCTACTTTCTTCCAATTCAATAAGAGGTAATTCATAATAATTGTTCTTCTTTGCTTTTCTATTGTTGATCTCTTACCTTTGTAGTTGTAGATTCCTTTAATTCTTGCAATTAATAATGTTTACTTCTATTGCACTCTATGTGTTTGTTGAAATGCATCTTTTAGTTTTAGTGTAGATTTTGTTCCTCTTGGCTTAGGTAGAGTAATTAGTGACACTTGAGTTATCTAATTCCTTTGTTGATTGATAATTGGAGAGATTGCTAATTGGTTTGGAGTGCACTAAAGCTAGTCTTTCCTTGGGAGTTGGCTAGGAC
>NC_029792.2:81060697-81067769 GCF_000816755.2 Arachis ipaensis
TAGATTTTGTTCCTCTTGGCCTAGGTAGAGTAATTAGTGACTCTTGAGTTATCTAATTCCTTTGTTGATTGATAATTGGAGAGATTGCTAATTGGTTTGGAGTGCACTAAAGCTAGTCTTTCCTTGGGAGTTGGCTAGGACTTGTGGCTCAAGTCAATTCATCCACTTGACTTTCCTTTAATTAGTAAGGGTTAACTAAGTGGTAGCAATGAACAATTCTCATCCCAATTGAGAAGGATAACTAGGATAGGACTTCTAGTTCTCACACCTTACCAAGAGCCTTTTATAGTTGTTAGTTTATTTTCATTGCCATTTACTTTTCATGCTTCTTATCCAAAACCCCAAAAATAACTCATAACCAATAACAAGACACTTTATTGTAATTCCTAGGGAGAACGACCCGAGGTCCAATACTTCGGTTTATAAATTTTAGGGGTTTGTACTAGTGACAAACAACTTTTTGTATGAAAGGATTAGTGATTGGTTTAGAAACTATACTTGCAACGAGAATTCATTTGTGAAATTCTATACCATCAAAAATCCAATCGTCATTCCCCCTCTGGGCCGAAGCCAATGAACATCATTATCACTTATGTATTTTCAACGGTGGAGTTTCTACACCCTATAGATTAAGGTGTGGAGCTCTGCTGTTCCTCATGAATTAATGCAAAGTACTATTGTTTTTCTATTCAATTCAAGCTTATTCTTATTCCAAGATATTCACTCGCACTTCAACCTGATGAATGTGATGATCTGTGACACTCATCATCATTCTCACCTATGAACGCGTGCCTGACAACCACTTCCGTTCTATCTGCAATAGCTTGAGTGTGTATCTCTTAGCCTCCTAGTTCACGATCAGAGTCTTCGTGGTATAGGCTAGAATTATTGGCGGCCATTCCTGAGATCCGGAAAGTCTAAACCTTGTCTGTGGTATTCCGAGTAGGATCTGGGAAGGGATGACTGTGACGAGCTTCAAACTCGCGAGTGTTGGGCGTAGTGACAGACGCAAAAGGATCAATGGATCCTATTCCAACATGATCGAGAATCAACAGATGATTAGCCGTGCGGTGACAGCGCATTTGGACCATTTTCACTGAGAGGACGGACGGTAGCCATTGACAACGGTGATCCCCCAACATACAGCTTGCCATGGAAAGGAGTATGAATGATTGAATGGAGGCAATAGGAAAGCAGAGATTCAGAAGGAACAAAGCATCTCCATACGCTTATCTGAAATTCTCACCAATGAATTACATAAGTATCTCTATCTTATTTTATTTTTATTTATCTTTTAATTCTTAAAACCTCATAACCATTTGAATCTGCCTGACTGAGATTTACAAGATGACCATAACTTGCTTCAAGCGGACAATCTCCGTGGGATCGACCCTTACTCACGTAAGGTTTATTACTTGGACGACCCAGTGCACTTGCTAGTTAGTTGTGCGGAGTTGTGAAAAAAAGTTGAGGTTACGATCGTGCACACCAAGTTCTTGGCGCCGTTTCAGAGATCACAATTTCATGCACCAATAATATGCCTACTTGCTTCTTGAATCATTTGATATATACTTGAATATTACCTGTGGTTTCCTTGTTTGTATTATCTGTGTTTGTATTATCTGTGTTTGTCTGGTTTTGAGGAGGTTAGGTAGGCGGCGGCGATGGGATTGCATAGAGGATAGGTTGGTGAAGGCTGTGGGACAGCGGTGTTTGGTTAGAGTAGAAATCCTTTAAGAATAGATTGCCCTTTTGATATACTAAGGTTTTAAGTTTTGTTAAGGTTTTACATATTATGCTGTGTTGTTTAGTATGCCTTAAGATTGAATCTTGTGATGGATATGAAGCCTAGGATTGCCTTTGGCATCCCGGGGTCTTATATCCTACATCACTGGGCACTATTACCATACTAAGAACTTCCGGTTCTCATACCATATTTCTGTTGTGTTTTTCAGCTGCAGGTTGCAACCCACCAAGGTGAGTTGTTTGGTTGGTGACAGAAGCGGAGGATCCGGATACCATTTTGGAGTCTTTTTTTGGTTTGTTCCATATTTGTCTCTCACTTTTGTATTTTGTTTTGGCCTAGAGGCTTGTATTTAAGAGAGAACAAAACTTGTATTAGCCCTTTTAAACTTCAGTCTCCTTTTGTCTGTATATTTGGCTAGCCGGCTTAAACTCCATGAGCCGTGGCTAGTTTCTTATGATATTATACTATTATACTATTATTTTTGTTTATATCACATCTGTTCCTTGTGCTTTAAGTTAGACGCTTTCGTTAGTTCGTTTTGCACTTTTAAATCCTGTTTTTGAACTATATCCCTCATTAGGCTTCTAGATAATATTATTCCTTCTATATATCATATGTATGAGCTTAGAACTGTCGTAATCCTTGATTAATCTTTGCTTTACGATGCGAGGTAAAGCTTAGGCTAATTGGGGTGTTACAACCTCCGCGAACCACCAACTCAACTCAGCACCGTTCGTGCCATCTCGCCCCTACCTCCCTCAATCCCTGTCGCAGAAGGAACCAGAGCCACCAAAACACTAGAACTGACAGCAGCTCCAGCCCCTTCCCGTCATGCCCAGATCGTCGGCGCTCCACTAGCTACTGTACTATCCCTGCTTCTCTGTCACCGCTGCTGTGACACCACTGCCTCTCCTGTCCCCTCTTTTCTGTTTTCTATTTTCATAATCTAGGTTATCATTTTGCTTTCAATTTCTGTTTTTGGTTAGTCTTAGTTTCTTGATTTGATTCTGGAGTTTAGCTAGATTTTTATTTTCTGTTAGTGGATTTTAGGTAGGTACGATAGAATTAGCTTAGTTTACTAAATTGTTGAAAGTTACTGCTGAATTGGTTTGGGTTGAAAGCGTTGAAATTGTTGATTTGCTATAACTAATGCTGGAATTATTTAGAAATGGTTAACTGTATACATGATCCATTATTGTTGTTGTTGTTGTTGTTGTTGTTGTTGTTGTTGTTGTTGTTCTGTGTCTGGTTGTTGTTCTTTCATTGTTGTTGCTTCTGCTTCTATTCTTTAACTTCTGTTTTTGCTTCTATTTCTGGTTGATTTTGGGGAAGAAAGGGGAAGGGTATTTTCATCTAAAGAACGATTTTAAAACTAAGTTAAACCTTAGGGATGATTTTGTAAGCAAAAAAAGGTTTGGGACGAAAAAATTCCAGCCCCTACCTTAGAGACCAAAATCGTACTTAACCCTATTTTAATTAAATTTAATTTGTAGTTACCATATTCCATTATATTCTTGAATGATGAAGAAGAGAATGACCTAGTTTTGTTTGAAGAGATGAGAGTACTCTCATTTAACATAAAGTTTTTTAGAACTTGCATGCAATGTGAACCAAGTCTGAAGTCAAATTTGTAAGTTTTGGCCAACCACAAGGTCAATGTGGATCACTTACAAAATTCCAATGTGAAGCTTCTAATACTTTGCAACACTTGAAGAAGAAATGTCTTAACAAATTCAAGTGTTCTATTCAAGTTTCTTAGAAAATTTTGGAGTTCATTAGTTGTAATCATGGTTCTAAAAACTGGACCAGACCGACTGGTCGAATCAGTCCAACCATGAACCGATAGCACAGACAGTTCGGTTTGCCTCATAAAATCACTGCTTCCAAAACTAGATACGAGCCACTGAATCGGCCAAAAACCGATTGATCGGACCCAATCGAGAACTGACTGGTTCTCCTAGAATGACGTGGTTTCATTCATATTCCAAAAAAAAAATCACTTCAGTTTAGTAGCTATGCCAAGCCCCTAGTTGAGCTAAGCTCTTTTTCCCCTTCTCCCCTTCTCCCCTTCTCCAGAACTCAGAACCAAAGTCTGAGAACCCTAGCCTTTCTTCGTCCATCCATCCATCTGTTGAGCCACTGCCACCTTCCGTCGCACGCAAGGGCTTTTCTTCGTCCATTGAGCCACTGCGCCCCCATCTCTTTCTCTAATCTTCTTCCTTCAGCAGAACTGCATGTAGCCCTAGCCCCTCACTCAACCTCGTAGCTTCTTCGTGTAGCTTGGCAGCCGTCGTCTTTGTTTACTCAGTTGTGCTTCCACCGTAGTTCGTCACGCTCAGGATATTTGTCCCTGCCTGGTCGCCAACCTCCAAGTATCGAATTCCTCTCATTCACCAATCATGTGGTCATCTTTTGGTCTTTGTCTGGTTGTTGTTCTGCTCGTCGTTGTCTGGTTTTCGTCATCCATCGTGCTCAACCACTCTCTGTCGTCCGTCAAAGGTCAATGCTCATTGCTAGTACTTGTTCTTCATTTTTTTATGCTCTATTCAGAAATCAAACCTTCTTCGTGCATGTTCTTCGAAGGTCAGTGCTCATCCTTTTTTTATGCTCACTGCTACTACTAGTGTTTTGTGTTTTTATTAAATAATTGATTATTGATTAGCTCTGGTTGCTCTGCTATGCTGCTGTTTTGTATGAACCACTTACAAATTCTTTTTGTATGATTCACTTTGTATTTGGAATGCAAAGCATAGAAATAACTAATCTAAATTATCGACTCAAAGCATTGAAGTTAGTGCAAATTATAATCAGAACATTTTTTATCAGAGGAGAGTTGTCAGAAAAACCCAGTTGATCATCTAATGAAAAACTTTGAGGCTGATTTAGATTCTACTTCTCCAACAAATGTTGGTATTCATACTCGAAGCAACAAACTTTCGATGAGAATGCTGGAAAGAAGAAATTAGATTAATTGGAACTAATTAGCACTTTTATTAAAAATACATATCATATGTATTTTGGATATGTGATTAGTCGTAGGAATTTTTCCAAATCTTACCTAATTATAAGAAACTTTTCAGGTTAGTTTATATTTCATTGGTTGGTTAAATTTGTTTCAAAGATGGAAATATCTTGATGTTAATTACTTTGTGTGTTTATGTTTTTAATTATGCTTTTGGTTTTATCATCATGTAGAACATTAGTAGGGGATCAACTAGTACTTTATTAGCATATAAGTATCTAATTTGTTTCAAATGGGACAATACATTGACCATAACATGGTAATTACAAAGGGTTAATTCCACTTAGTCATCCTTTAACATTGTAGGGTCAAGTTAAGTGGACATAATGGATCCAAAAATCAACTAACAACCCTAAATTACCAATCACACTGGACATCAATGATATCAAGACACCTAAGTCCTCAATCTCAAGGCAAGAGTGCTAAAAATCTACCACAAAACTAAGCCAAGCATTTTATCAAACACTTAGTGTGCATAAAAATAAGAGCATGATAAATTACAATAATAATAAAATCTAAACTACCAATTACAAGAAAATAATAACAATAGCCGAAACAAGCATCAAAGAAACATAAAATATCAAATTGTATTTAAAAAATTGAAATAACAAGAGTGTTTATAAAACTAAAATAGGCAAAAATGAGAAATTAACAAGAGAAACTAAGAGAATTAAGATGCTAGAACAATAAAAAGTAAGCAAAGCTACCTTAAAACAAGATTAAAACCTAAAATCTAAGAAAAAAATTAAACTAAGAAACCCTAAATTCTATAGAGAAGAGAGAGCTTCTCTCTCTAGAATTAACCTAAAACATAATAAAAATCTAAACTAACACTAATTGTTCTCTCCTTGTTCTTTCTTGAATTTGGCCTTAAATACTTCAGAAATGAGTTGGATCTAGGCTTGAAAAGGTCCAGAAATAGCTAGCCATGTTTTTTTTTAAGTTAGTCACATGCCTTGTGTTATGCGTACATGTGGCCTGACAAAATCCCAACTTATGCGTACACGCAAGGCATGCGTACGCATGGCCATGAGTTATTCCAAATCCTCATTTCTTCATGAATTCTCCACTTTGCATGCTTTTTTTCACTCCTTTAATCCAATCTTTGCCTTCTAAGCCTGAAATCACAAAACTAACACATCAAAGCATCGAATGGAATTAAAGTAAATTAATTTTGGCAAATTAAGGGCCTAAAAAGCATGTTTTCAATCTTAAGTGCCAGCTAGGAAGAATTCATAAAACTATGCTATTTCAATGAATAAATGTGAAAAAAGTTGATTTATCAATAACTGCTTAATAAAAAGTTATTATTATTATTATTAATTTC
Source organism: Arachis ipaensis (assembly GCF_000816755.2). NCBI lineage: Eukaryota > Viridiplantae > Streptophyta > Magnoliopsida > Fabales > Fabaceae > Arachis > Arachis ipaensis. The sequence goes on from NC_029792.2 coordinate 81,066,794, forward strand.
CATTCTTATCAATCATGAGATTAGAGTTAGATTCAAAATATATTTAAATAAATACCTTAGTTATTTAATTTTTGATTTTGTATTTTGATAAGATTATAAGACTTTAGTTGATGACATTTTATGTAGTGCTTTAAATTTAAAAGACATTTTAAGGTTTATATTAGACTATAATAATGTTTTAGATTGTTTATTTATAATTTACTTATTATTTTATTATAAAATAATTTTTTCGATTGAAGTATGATTGAACGAGTTGGACTAGTGAATCAGTGAACCAGTAACTAAAGTTGTTCGATAACCGATCCAATTTTTCATAACTTTGATTGCCATAATAAACACAGTAGGCTTGTAGAGCTACAGTTGAAGTTATTTGTGCAACAGTTAGCAATTATGTCAAGAAAAAATAGATTTTTTTAACTTATGAATTTTTTTCTAAGTTTATTTTAAAAAAGATTAAAAATATTTAAAGAGACTGTTTTGGAATTTTTAAGACTTTTTAAGGACTATTTTAAGATTTTTAAAATTTTTCAAGGACTGCTTTGTACTTCATCTTGGAAACTGATTTGTCCAGCTCAAACACATGACACTTAACGGTCATGGGTGTGAATTAACGTCCTACGTCAGCAATTATCGTTAGTGACTATTGAATATAGACTGTAATTATCTAACAAAAATAAATATTAGTGACTGTTTTGTCTATTTTAAAACCTAAAAGACTAAAGTGGATTTTAAAAACCTCAAAAACTGATTTGGATAAATTATTCATAAAAATTTAACTGTATCCATTCTATGAAAATAGAAATAATATAAAAATTTCATGTATTATTGACGTAAAAAATATGTATTCACATTAAAAATTATATTTTTACTTTTATCATATAAAAAAATCATCAAAATAAAAATAAATTTAAAAATTAAAATTTTAATTTACATTGATTAATATTTTTAACTAATAATTTAGTATATTTTAATTTAT
>NC_029792.2:81069195-81070348 GCF_000816755.2 Arachis ipaensis
TTATATTATTAATACATAAAAATTAGACTAATACAATAATTATTTTATTTTTATCAAAGTTAAGAATGTGACTCAAACTTGTAATCTATAAGTAAATATGAAAAGACTATACTATTTGAGGTATAATTCGTTTGCCTGATATGATAATTCTTTGACTTTGCTAAAAATCTACCACAAAACTAAGCCAAAAATTTTATCGAACACTTGGTGTGCATAAAAATAAGAGCATGATAAATTACAATAATAATAAAATCTAAACTACCAATTGCAAAAAAATAATAACAATAGCCCAAACAAGCATAAAGGAAACATAAAATATCAAATTGCATTAAAAAAATTGAAATTAACAAGAGTGTTTATAAAACTAAAATAGGCAAAAATGAGAAATTAACAAGAGAAACTAAGAGAATTATGATGTAACACCCTACCACACAGAGCCTTACACTGAAGTCATATAGCAGAGGTAGCGATGTATTACGACCTCTAAAAGTAAAATACGTACATAATATAGTTGAAAGAATTCATATCTAGGAGCCTTGAAGAATAAGCTAAACTTTGTGAAAACAGAAAAATCATGTCACCCTTGTACGAATAAGCGTAAAACAGAATGGACAAGATCAAAAGAAGGCTGAAAACATAATATACATATCAGAGTTCCAAAACACAGATATCAAGCTCTAGACTCAACCTACGAAGCTAAGGCCTGCAGAGTATATAATTAGATATATGTTTATACAACCCAAAATATAACTCAAACTATAGAATAAACATGTGTTTCTCCAAGTCAACCTCTAGGAGGGACAAAATACAAAATATATATGTGGAGATTCTATAAACATATATACATGGCCTAAAACAAAATATGACAGTCCAAAAGATGGTTCTTCACTTGTAAGGAAGGTCTCCAGACGCTCAACAAGGTGGCTCTCGACCTGCATCTGAAAAACAACAAAATATATATGGAATGAGAACTGGAGGTTCTCAGCATGGTAAAGGTATCCGCATAGTTAATATAAAAGGTCCCGGGAATGCCAGAGGCATTTCTAGAACTCCAACTATAACAACCCTAGTTTTTAAAAATTAAATAATTAGTTATTTGTGATTTATTATATTTGTTGATAATTTTATTTTAAAAAAATTATTTTAATAAATA
>NC_029792.2:81070370-81080774 GCF_000816755.2 Arachis ipaensis
TATTAATCTGTTTATTTTATAATTTAAATTATAAATAATTAATTAAACTTAGTAATATGTTGATAAATAATGTTCTTAAAATTACTATACCCTCCAATTTTACCAAAATATCTATTCATATTTATTCTTATTCTTTTATAAAATCTTTAGTTTTTAACCCTAAATCCCAAAATTTCCAAAATTAACTCAGAAAACCCTAATTTCCCCAATTTTTAATCCTAACAACCGCAACCCCACCCTCCTTCAACATAAGAAACACACACACACACGTAGAGGGTAGAAACGAAAGATGGAGATCCAGAGAGTGAGGGAGCCACGAGGAAGAAGGGAAGGAGAGGGAGAAGACCGCGCCAGCGTTGTGCCTTACCGCCGTCGCTGTCGTCGCCACGCTTGAGGGAGAGAGAGAGATCAACGGAGGGTGCAGTTGCTGAACCCAGAATCGTAGCTGCCTAGGGCTCTGTCGTCCCTGTCCATGGAGCTTCGAGTAGCGCCGATGTGCCTCCGTCGCGCCTTCATCACGTCGAAGCTGCACCATCGCGTCACCATCGCTGTACCTCCGCTGAACCCATCACACTGCTGCTGTTGTAATGTCATTGCTATCGCGAAGGAGAAGAGATGCGTGAGGATGGAAGCTCATGGCCATTGCATGTCACCGTCGCCGAAGTCTCCTTCGCCGTCGTAGTGGCCTAGGCTATCACCAGAGGGAGCCGCTGACCCCCATCACCACCAATGCTGAGGAACTCGAAGAGAGAGAGAGAGAAAACGCGATTGGGGATCCGCTGCTGCTGCCACCGTGGTTGTTTCTGCCATGCATGGCCGCCGATTGCAGCGTTTACGTCACCGGAGTTCACTGCTGGTGCTGCGGCTGCTCCGTTTCTGGTTTCTTTCTTGGTATAGTTAATCTTTTGCTTTGAAAACTTCTCTTTGTCGCTATTTTGTTAGCGACGATTTTATGTCAGGGTTGAGTTATTATCGTTAGCTGGTGCCCTTGTGGCTGTTACCGCTGTGGAACATAGTCGGAGTTGATGCCGTTGTTTTCGGGCCGAGGGTAAAAGGTTTTCTATAACGCGTTGGTTCGATTAACTGAGGTAGGGGTGATTTCTTAAACTTAATTTACTACTAAGAATTTTTTTAAGTTGATATTAATATGAAAAATATATTGTTATGATTTTGCAAGTTTTATGAATTAAACTGTGTTGCCTGGAATTAATGTAAATGCTAGTTTGGATGGTTTATTGATTGATTGAAGATGCTTAGTTGGGTTTTGTATTTGGTTTAAGGTTATTATGATGATGAGTGAATTGTGACCGTTTCTAATTATTGATTTGGAAAGTTGATTTGATTAAATACTATGTAAAATGATTTTCTTGGTTTAGGGTTAATTGGATATTGAAAATGAATCGGCATTTGAAACAATTTGGGATATTAGGAATGGACTTTGTTGATTTATTGGAAACGATTTTTAACATTGGAATTGGTTTAAATTGTTGGTCATGAATTGAGTTTTGAAGATGATTTCTGATATTGGAATTAGTTTAAGTTATTGAAAATGGTTGAAAAGGTTGAGAAATATTTTGGTTGGACCCTTAAAGGGTGGCAAAAGTCCCAGTTTTAGAGAAAATGCTGCCGAAATTTTTATAAAACTCTAAGACTTTGTTTAAAGCGTTATTTACAAGCAAATCTAAATTAAGAATATTATTTGTTTTCAATTTATTACGGAAAGAGTCTTGTTTTCAATTCTATTTATTAAGAAAAGTATAATATTTTAAATTCAATCTTTTGGAGGAGAGATTTTGTTTTAAGTTATGATTTGAGTTCGGTTTGTTAAGAAGAAGAAAGAAAGGAAAAAGAGAACACGTCATGTGTGATTTATGAAAAGATTAAAAGGTCACGAGAGGGTGACGGAAAGTAAATAGTTAAGGTGCTAATGTGAAAATGTTAAGCTGTGGGCTTTATGAGTGAATGATTGTGCGGGGATGCCCGTGTATATGGAATGGCTTCTAGGAGAAAGGGTCACATGTTTCAACTGGAGAATCAGAACCTGCAAGTACTTGCAGAGGTCATGTTCGGCATACTTGCAGAGGTTATGCCGCTGGAATGCCTTATCTGACTTGCGAGTCGGATTGCGTCGGGTGCGGGTCGAAACCGACAAATGAGCTCATTACCTGCATTAGGGATAGGCATGTATCAGGTTGCATTTGTGTGCTTTGTTTGGGTGTGCTTAAGTGTTTTAGTTTGCTTATTTGATTAAATCTGTTTAACTGGTAACTGTGATACTTGCTGTAACTGTTCTGTATATGTGTTTGCCTTGGATTTGTTTATGTTTGTGATTGATTCTGTTGAGATTGAGTTTCGATGGTGAATATTTTTTACTTGGGCCAGAGGCCGAGATTTGATTATGTTTGGGCCGGAGGCCATGATTGACTGGATTAGTGATAAGTTTTGGTTAAAAAGTTATTTTACATGGAATTTTTGTGAGAGAAAAATGAATTTTAGATTTAAATAATAAGTTGATAATCACTATGTTTTGAAAATAGTTTTAATTACAATATCTTCTTACAACAATTCTTAAAAATCCTCTATTGAGAACCCTTTCAAGGATGATTTTCTCACCCCTACAGACTCCTCTTTTTAGGAAATGGACGAAGCCACTTATAAAGAGTTTTTTTTAGTTTAATTTATGCGATATGGATGTATTAATTTAGTTATTATTATTCTTCCCTCGCCATTAATATTATAATTTTTGTAAAAAGGATAGGAGTTGTATGATTTGTATGTATATAATATGTATAAGTTACTTGAGTAAGAAGTTTCGTTTACGTATATACTTGTTTGTTTTTTCGTAAAAGTATTTTTCCATTTTTTTTTCAAATAAAATAGCGACACGGTTTCGAGTCAAAGGCTTATATTTTGTTATTAAGTTTAGAAGTTATTGTAATACCCGAGTTATCAGAGTGGCGCAGCCGGAAGCGTGACATTCTGGTAGTGAGGGTCTTACACCGACACTCAGATTTTAGCTTAAAGATTCAACTAAACCCGAAATTAGGTAAGTTATCTAAGATTTTCAAGTTCTAAATCTAACTTTAACTTAACACTTCACTTTCTGTCTCTTCCAATCCCCCAAATCACCAGTGGAACATGCCCCTCACACCTCCGCCAAGAGGGATCTCTCAGAAAACATACACATACAATTCAGGTAAGGAAAACACAGATAGAAGAGCAAGTACAACAAGTAGAACAAGTAACAGATAAGCAGAGTTAAACAGTCAAGTAAACCAAAACAATGCACACTCTAGCAAAACATATAGATGTATATAATGCATGTCTGTCCTATGGCTAATGAGCTCATCTGTCGGTTATACAGCCAACCCGACATGTCCTATCCCAAACTCATCCATGGGGAGAGACAAAACCCTAAGCTCAAATTCATATATATATGCATGCCTATGGAGGAACCCGGGGAGTTAAAGAGCCCGGTCACAACTTACTTACAGAGGGTCAACAATTTGTCTCAATTTTTTTGCATGTCTCATATGCTCTTAAATTCATTATCATCATCATTTCATATCTCATTGAATTTCAAATTCATCATTATTACTATCATCATTTCTTATTATCACACCTCTCATTCCGTCCATCTATAATTTAAACTCAAAACATAATTCTTTCTTTTCTAAATAAATCAAACTTAAAGCATATAATCCTTAAAACCAATTCTTTCTAAATAATCACTTCAAACAAAGCTTCTAATTTTTATAAAAATTTCCGTAGTATCTCCTCTAAAACTCAAACTTCTGCCACCCTTCAAGGGTCCCAACCACCAAACCAAACACCTCTCAGTCATTCAAATCATTTCCAGTATCGAATTATTTCAAAATCAAACTAATTTTTAATATTAAATCTTTCCTAAAAATCAACCAACTCCAATAACAAACCATTCACAAAATCAAATCACACATCATATACCATTTACACAGTCCATCAATAATTCATTCAGTTTATTCCTATCTTATGGTCTTCTAGCCCAAGTTTTTACGAGACATTAAACATTAACTACAAGAAACCAAAACCATACCTTGGCCGATTCCTCCCTAAGTTTGGAACACCTCAAAAACCTCTCTTTTCACAAGCTCCAACCTTCCGAACGTCAATTCCTCAAACTTAATCACTCGGATTTCGTTTCAAACTGCCCAATTGAACTCCAAATCAACAAGAACACAATCTAATTCAAACAATATCACTATAATCATCATAGGGTTCTGATGAGTGAATATTTTATACGCTTTTTGCTAACATTTTCATATAGTTTTTAGTATGTTTTATTTACATTTTATTAAGTTTTCATAGGTTTTAGTGCAAAATTCACATTTTTGGATTCTACTTTGAGTTTGTATGTTTTTATGCAATTTCAGGTATTTTCTGGCTGAAATTGAGGAGTGATGCACGGATTTTTGTCAGTATAGAATTTCACAATAAATTCTCGTTGCAAGTATAGTTCTAAACCAACAAACAATCCTCAATCAAAAATTTGTTTGTCACAAGTACAAACCCCAATAAAATAACTGAAGTATTTAAACCTCGGATCGTCTCTCAAAGAATTGCAGGGAAGTGTTCATGTTATTGGTTATGGTTTGTATATATTTTGGGGTTTTGAATAAGGGACATGAAAGATAAATTGCAAGAAAGTAAATGAAACTCAAATGATTAAACGGTCTTAGCAAGGGTTGATGGTTAAGGATCTTTATCCCTGTTACTAACCACAACATGATAATTGCAAGGATTAATCCCATTAAGTCATCCTCTAACAAGTGAAGGAAAGTCAAATGGGCTACATCAATCCTAATCCACAAGTCTTAGCCACCTCACTAATTAATTTAGTGGAAGCTAGAGTCAATGGACACCAATTATCAATCACTTGGACATTAGTAACTCAAGTTCACCTAAGTTACCATCCCAAACCAAGAACACAAAAATCTACTCTAACATCCTTCTAAGCATTTAATCAAACACTTGGAAGGCATAAAAGGAAAGCAAGATAAAATTGCAAGAAATATAAATCTACAACTACCAATTGCAAGGAAATTAACAACAACAACTCAAATCAACAATAAAAGAAATCAAACATAAATTGCATTAAAGGAGAATAAAAGAAACAAGAGTGCATCAACAACAAAGTAAACATACACAAGGAGTGAAATACTAAACTAGAAAAGTAAAGGTAAAGGAACAAGAAATTAGAAATGAAAAGTAAATCAAAGCATGAATTAAACCTAGATCTAAGAAATTCTAATCTACATCTAACCTAATTCTAGAGAGAAGAGAGAGCTTCTCTCTCTAGAAACTAACTAAAGCATGGTGAAAACTCAACTAATTGCTCCCCACCTTGACCCCTCTTGAATTCTGCATGAAATAGTCTCTGGAATCAGTTGGATTTGGGTCTGGGAAGCTCAGAAATCGCCCCCAACGTTTTCACTTTAATGAGGTCACGTGCGAGCTGCGACGCGTACGCATGGGTCACGCGTACGCGTCTCCATGCGACTTCATGTCCATGCCTGCGCGTCTGTTATACGTGCGTGTCGATGTGTGCACTCCAAATCCTTGATTTTCCATGAATTCTCCACTTTGCATGCTTTTCTCTTCACCCCTTTGATCCATTCCTAGCCTTTTCAACCTGAATTCACTAACAATCACATCAAGGCATCTAGTGGAATCAAAGGTGAATTAAAACTAGCAAATTAAAGACCTAAAAAGTATGTTTTTACACTTAAGCACAAATTAAGGAAGAATTTCAAAACCATGCCATTTCATTGAATAAATGTGAGAAAAGTTGATAAAATTCCCTAAATTAAGCACACGATAAACCACAAAATTGGGGTTTATCAAGGAGCTGGAGCAAAAGTCTGATTCAGAGGCAGAGAAAGCACTGCAGATGCTGTCTGGATCTGACCTTCTTGCATTTGAAAGAGCTTTTCTGGAGCTACAGAAGTCCAAATAGAGCTATAGAAGTCCAAATGGAGCATTCTCAACGGCTATGGAAAGCTAACTTCTAGAGCTTTTTAGCAATGTATAATAGTCCATACTTTGCTTCAGAATTTAAGGCCCAAAAGTAGCGTCCAACGCCAGCCTCCTGCCTTATTCTGGCGTCCAACGCTCAAGGAGAAGAGACCAGCACTCCAAGGCCCATAAAGGACCACCTAGCCAGCGTTCAACGCCCTAGAGGCCTCCAAGCACGTGGATCTCATGAAAGCTCAGCCCAAACACTCACCAAGTGGGCTCCAGAAGTGGATTTTAGCACTAAAAGACTGTTTTACCCTTTCTTATGTAATCTTTAGTCTGTAGCTTAGTATTTAAAGAACTTTTACACGATCTTCTAGGGGAGATCATCCGTATTTCATTTTTTATATTATATTTTCTATCAGTATGAGTTTCTAAACCTCCTAGGTTGAGGGGAGGAGCCCTGCTGAGTTTTATGGATTAATAAAAGTATTACTGTTTCTCTTCAATCTGTGTTTGATTCAATTCTAAGATGTATCTTCATTCTTCAACCTGATGAATGGGATGACCCGTAACAATAATCTTCGTTCTTCAATCTAAGACTGCATGCCAACAACCACCCGTGTTCTTCTTGGGTTCGTGTGAATACGTAACTGGAAAGATCGAACTACTAGCTTGATTATACATCTCTTAGACGGCTGATCCACGACTTCGTTGGGGACTTCTCGAGACATCAGTTTAGCCGATGTATGGGGAGATTAGGGTCTCTGTGGTAGTGGCTAGAACCCAAAGGCGTAGCATTCTCTGATCCGGATGATTCAACCTTGTCTGTGGCATTTTGAGTAGGATCCTTAAGGGGAATGGACTATAGGAGCTTCACCCTCAATCAGAATGGATCCACACTAACCCTGGGGTTCAGATCTGGAGGAGCATTGATGACCTATCAAGAAAGGCATTTATCACATACAGCCTGCTATAGAAGAAATCATTCACAGTTGAAGATGACAGTAAGACCAGAGTTAATCCAGAAGGACAAAGCATCTCCAAGCCTTAACCATCTTCTTATCATAGTTTACACAACTTCTGAGTTTTGAGTAACGTTTTCTCTTTATTTTCTTTTATGCAATTAAACAACATACCTACATCTCCTACTTACCTGACTAAGATCTACAAGATAACCATAGCTTGCTTCAAACCACAATCCTCGTGGGATCGACCCTGACTCGCTCAGTATTACTTGGACGACCCAGTGCACTTGCTGGTTCGGTTGTACGAAGTGTGGGAATTCGTATGGCTACCAAGTTTTTGGCGCCGTTGCCGAGGAATGTTCGAGTTTGGATAACTGACAAATTATCTTGTTGCTTAGATTAGATATTGTCTTTAATTTTGTTTGAGTCTTTTATTTTATTTTTCTTTTTTTCGAAAAAAATCTTTTTCAAAAATTTTTTTTCTTCTTTTCTTTGTTCGTGGTTTGAGTCTTTTGTTTTTGTTCTTGTTGAAATTTTCGAATTCTTTGAGTCTTTCTTTCTAAAAATTTTCAAAAATAGTTTCTTTTGATTTGAATCTTGTGTCAATCTTTAATTTTTGGTGTCTTCTTGTGTCTTTTCTTTATAATTTTCAAAAATTGTGTTTTTAGCTTTTAAAATTTTAAAGTTTAATGTCTTTTGAATGTTCTGTTTTCTTTGAATTCTTTGAGTTTTTTTCTTGGTGTTCTTCTTGATCTTCAAAGTATTCTTGTTTTTCTTTTTGTTTTGATCTTAAAATTTTAAAGTTTAGTATCCCTTTGTGTTTTTTCCTTCTAATTTTCGCATAACAGGTGTCTTAGATCTAAAAATTTTAAGTTTGGTGTCTTTTTGTTGTTTTTCTCTTTCTTCATTAAATTCAAAAATCAAAAAAATAAAATATCTTTTCTTATCTTTAATTAATTTTCAAAAATTTTAATTAAAAATTTTAGATTTTAATTTCAAAATCATTATCTTATCTTATCTTAGTTTTAAATTTCAAAATTCAAATCTTTTCAAAATCAAATCTTTTCAAAAATCTTAACATTGTCAAAATCTTATCTTATCTTTGTATCTTTCTTTAAAATTAGAAAATCTTATCTTATCTTATTTCAAATTCAAATTTTAAAATTCAATTTCAAAATTCAAAATTCAAAATTCAAAATTCAAAATTTTAAATTTCAAAATCAAACTTTTTCAAAAATCAAATCTTTTTCAATTCTTTATTGATGAGCGGATAATTTATACGCTTTTTGGCATTGTTTTTACATAGTTTTTAGTATGATTTAGTTAGTTTTTAGTATATTTTTATTAGTTTTTAAATAAAAATCACATTTCTGGACTTTACTATGAGTTTGTGTGTTTTTCTGTGATTTCAGGTAATTTCTGGCTGAAATTGAGGGACTTGAGCAAAAATCTGATTCAGAGGCTGAAGAAGGACTGCAGATGCTGTTGGATTCTGACCTCCCTGCACTCGAAATGGATTTTCTGGGGCTACAAAAACCCAATTGGCGCGCTCTTAATTGCGTTGGAAAGTAGACATCCAGGGCTTTCCAGCAATATATAATAGTTTATACTTTGCCTGAGTTTTAACGATGCAAACTGGTGTTCAAACGCCAGCTTCCTGCCCTATTCTGGAGTTAAACGCCAGAAACAGATTGCAAACCAGAGTTAAACGCCAGAAACAGGTTGCAAACCAGAGTTAAACGCCAAAAACAGGCTACAACCTAGCGTTTAACTCCAAAAAGAGTCTCTACATATGAAAGCTCAATGCTCAGCCCAAGCACACACCAAGTGGGCCCGGAAGTGGATTTCTACATCATTTACTTATCTTATGTAACCCTAGCTACTAGTTTAGTATAAAAACTACTTTTAGTGATTTATTATATATCTTTGGTTAGTCTTTGAATAATTTGATGTTCAGAGATCACGTTTAGGGGGCTGGCCACTCGGCCATGCCAGGACCTACATCACTTATGTATTTTCAACGGTAGAGTTTCTACATACCATAGATTAAGGTATGGAGCTCTGCTGTTCCTCATGAATTAATGCAAAGTACTATTGTTTTCTTATTCAGTTCAAGCTTATTCCTATTTTAAGATATTCGCTTGCACTTCAACATGATGAATATGATGATCATGACACTCATCACTATTCTCAACCTATGAACGCGTACCTGACAACCACTTCCGTTCTACCTTGGATTGAGCGTTTATCTCTTAGCCTCCATTCCGAAAGATCAGAGTCTTTGTGGTATAAGCTAGAATTATTGGCGGTCATTCTTGAGATCCGGAAAGTCTAAACCATGTATGTGGTATTCCGAGTAGGATCTGGGATGGGATGACTGTGACGAGCTTCAAACTCACGAGTGTTGGGTGCAGTGATAGACGCAAAAGGATCACTGGATCCTATTCCAGCATGAGTGGGAACCGACAGATGATTAGCCATGCGGTGACAGCGCATTTGGACCATTTTCACTGAGAGGACGGGAAGTAGCCATTCACAACGATGATGCCCAACATACAGCTTGCCATGGAAAGGAGTATGAATGATTGGATGAAAGTAGTAGGAAAGTAGAGGTTCAGAAGGAACAAAAGCATCTCCATACGCTTATCTGAAATTCTCACCAATGAATTGCATAAGTATCTCTATCCTATTTTATATTTTATATCTTAATTATCAAAATCCCATAACCATTTGAATCTGCCTGACTGAGATTTACAAGGTAACCATAGCTTGCTTCAAGCCGACAATCTTTGTGGGATCGACCCTTACTCACGTAAGGTTTATTACTTGGATGACTCAGTGCACTTGCTGGTTAGTTGTATTGGAGTTGTGAAAAAGAATTTGAGATTATAAATGTGCGTACCAAGTTTTTGGCGCCGTTGCTAGAGATCACAATTTCGTGCACCATTTATCTTATCTTGTTTCAAATTCAAAATTTAAAATTTCAAATTCAAAATTCAAAATTCAAATTTTAATTTGAAAATTCAAATTTCAAATCTTTTTAAAAACTAACTTTTTGATTTTGATTTCAAATATTTTTAATTTAAAACTTATCTTTTCTTAACTTCCTTATCTTATCTTTCTTACTCAACTTATCTTATCTTCTTTTAAATTTTAAAATTAATTCTTTTTCAAATCTTTTCAATTCTTATCTTATGTTGTTGACTTTTTCAAATATTTTCAAAATCAATTCTTTTCTAATCTTCTATTTTATCTTGTTTTCAAATCTTTCTTAATTAGTTACTTGTTTTCTCTCTCTTCTTTTTCAAAACTGCCTAACTAATTTCTATCTCTTCTAATTTTCTAAATTTCTTCATCTATTTCTCTTTTTTCTTTTTTGAAATTCATTAATTAATTTTCAATTCTTTTTAATTAATTAATTTCTATTTTCGAATTTTATAAA
>NC_029792.2:81082193-81082986 GCF_000816755.2 Arachis ipaensis
TTAGTTACTTGTTTTCTCTCTCTTCTTTTTCAAAACTGCCTAACTAATTTCTATCTCTTCTAATTTTCTAAATTTCTTCATCTATTTCTCTTTTTTCTTTTTTGAAATTCATTAATTAATTTTCAATTCTTTTTAATTAATTAATTTTTATTTTCAAATTACATAAATAAATAAAACAAAAATAAAAATATTTTAATTTTTGTTTCTCTTCTTGCTTCTTAGTTTTCGAATTCTTCCTCTCTCTTCTTCTATTTTCATTCTTCTTTCCTTTCTTGATCACATCTCACAGAGTGTCCTCTGTTCTTGAACATAGAGCTCCCATTCTCCCTCTTTTTTGGTTTCTTTTTCTTGTTTATGACCAAGAACAGGGATAAAGAGCCTATCTTTAATCTTGATCCTGAACCTGAGAGGACTTTAAGGAGGAGCTTACAACAAATTAAAGCACAAGACTCTGGAAGAAACCTTTCAGAAAATTTCGAATACGAAGGTGAAGACATGGCAGCCGAGCCTAATCATGAAGGAGGAGAGGCAAGAAAGGTTCTTGGTGACTTCACCATGCCTACCTCTGATTTCTATGGCAGAAGCATCTCTGTACCTGCCATTGGAGCTAACAAATTTGAGCTTACGCCTCAGTTAGTCTCTCTTCTGCAATAGAATTGCAAGTTCCATGGACTTCCAATGGAAGATCCACATTAATTCCTATCTAAATTCTTGCAAATTTGTGACACTGTTCAGACCAATAGAGTGAATCCTAAAGTCTACAGACTTATGCTCTTTCCCTTTGCTGTTAAAG
>NC_029792.2:81084646-81175503 GCF_000816755.2 Arachis ipaensis
CTATGGTTGGATTCTCAACTTAAAGAGAGCCTAGACTCTTGAAAAAAGCTGGTCAATGCTTTCTTGGCTAAATTCTTTCCTTCTCAAAGGATGAGCAAAATCAGAGTGGAAGTTCAAACCTTCAGACAAAAGGAAAGTGAATCTCTCTATGAAGCTTGGGAAAGATACAAGCAACTGATCAGGAGGTGTCTACTTGACATGCTCTCAGAATGGTCTATCATAGGTGTCTTCCATTATGGTTTTTCTGAGATGTCCAAAATATCATTGGACAGCTCTGCAGGTGGATCACTCCACATAAAGAAAATGCCTACAGAAGCAAGAGAACTCATTGAGATGGTTGCAAACAACCAATTCATGTGCACCTCTGAGAGAAATCTTGTAAATAATAGGATCCCTCAGAAGAAAGGAGTTCTTGAAGTTGATACTCTGAATGCCATATTGGCTCAGAACAAGATCTTGATCCAGTAGGTCAATATGATCTCTCAGCATTTAACTGGAATGAAAGCTGCAGCTGGCAGCACTCAGGAAGCTTCTTCTGAAGTAGAAGATTATGATCCTGATCAATCCACCATAGAGGAGGTGAATTACCTGGGAGAACCCTATGAAACACCTACAATCCTTCAAAGAGGAATCATCCTAATCTCTCATGGAAGGATCAACAGAAACCTTAGCAAGGTTTCAAAAATAATCAAGGTGGAAGGAACCAAAATAGGTTCAACAATAGGTTACCATTCCCATCTTCTTAAGGGAATATGGAGACTCCTAAGCAGAGCCTTTCTGACTTAGCCATTCTAGTCTCCAACCTCTCAAGACCATTCAAAGTTTCATAACTGAGACAAGGTCCTCCATAAGATATTTGGAGGTACAAGTTGGTCAACTGAGCAAGAGGATCCTTGAGACCCCTCCTGACACTCTTCCAACACTGAAGTGAACCCAAGAGAAGAGTGCAAGGCCATCACCACTGAGGCTGAGGCCAAATCTGGAGAGACTGGGAATGCATTGAACGCCAGTGAGAAAGACCTCACTGGGCGTTCAACGCCCAAAATGGCTAAGAGCCTAGCGCTGAACACTAGTGAGGAAGCCCTCATTGGGCATTCAATGCCTGATGAACCGAAATATTCTTACGCCGGTTAGAAATTAACAATGAATCCAATCGTGAGTATAGTCTAACCAACACGCAAATATCGCATCAAACAATTCTAAAATCTATGACCGAGAGTATTGATCCCGGGTCGTTCTCCCTAGGAATTGCCTTAGAATGCACATCATTGATTAGGAAGTCTTTTGTGGTTTTGAGAGTTGGTACTAGAATTCAAGCTATCAAAGGTAAACAACAATTAATTGAGATAAAAGCCTTGGCTCGGGGTAAGTATTAGAAGTTCCATCATTATAGTTTCCTTCAATTGTGATAAGAGTTGATTATTGCTTCACTTAGTTAACCCCCTAATAATGGAGAAATGTCAAGTGAGAGTAACTAACTTGAGTCACAAGTCCTAGTCTCACCCTAGGAAAGTGTAGCTTTAGTGCACTCCAAGTCAATTAGCAATTCTCAATTCCTAATCAACAATTGATATCCACTACTCAAGTGTCTCTAACAACTCAACCCCTAAGCCAAGTGAGAAAAATCTACTCCATAGCTAGGGTTGTCATTATCACAAACAATTGGTAGGCAATCATAAAAGACATGATGTAATTGAGAGAAGAGAATTAAATTAAAGCTATCTATTCCAAACAATCATCAACAATCAAGCAATTGAATGAAATTCCATAATTCATTAATCAAAATTCAAAGTAATAAAGTCACAAATCTAGATCTAAGAGATTGAATCAAAAGAACATCAATTGAGAGTAGAAGAAGAGTAGATCTACAACTTGTATCAAAATAGAAGTGAATTAGCAATGGATCTCACCAAGAAATCAAAGGAGAATTGCAATGGAAAAAGTGAAATCCTAGAGAGAAGTTAGAGTTTCTCTCTCTAAAAGCAAAATGTAACTAACTACCTAAAATATCTAGAATTTGACTAATTGTCCTAACCCCTCTAATCCTTGGTCTTCTTAAGCTTTTCCCTCCAAAATTCTGCTCCAAAACTGGGCCTGGAATCCCCTGAAATCACTGGTCACGTTTTCCTTTTAAAAAATCACGTGCGCACATCGGTGCGTACGCGTACAGTACGCATACGCGCACCTGGGAATTTTCGCTACCTATGCGCAGGCGTGCAGTGCGCGCACGCGTCCAAGGAATTTTGGCTCAGCCATTTAAGCGCGCCGGCTTCTCGTTCGGCTCCACTGCGCCGGCTCTGGGTATGCACATCCGCACGTACGCGCACGGTGCGCACGTGCGCCCATGCCCAAATTCCAAAATTCTACTTTATTCCATGCTCCTTCCATTCATGTATGCTTCCTTCACTCCTCTTAGCCATTTTTGCCCTATAACTTCTGAAACCACTTAACAAACAGATCAAGGCATCGAATGGTAATAGAGGAGGATTACAATATATCAATTTTTGATGTAAAAGAAGTATGTTTTCATCTATGAAGCAAAGTTGGGGAAGGAACACAAAAATCATGCAGTTTTATATGGATAAGTGTGGAAGATCATTGATAAAACCCTTAGAATCTATACATGATAAACCCTAAAAACAGGGTTTATCAACCTCTCCACACTTAAAGTATAGCATGTCCTCATGCTAAAGGAAAGCAAAAGATCAAAGGATCACAAGAGAGTGGCA
The DNA here is from genome assembly GCF_000816755.2 of Arachis ipaensis. Taxonomy (NCBI): domain Eukaryota; kingdom Viridiplantae; phylum Streptophyta; class Magnoliopsida; order Fabales; family Fabaceae; genus Arachis; species Arachis ipaensis. Next base: position 81,087,376 of record NC_029792.2, read on the forward strand.
TCATGGGATGCAATCTACCTACATGAATGCAACTAGGGTGTGTGCTACTATCTACTTGGTCAAGAGCAATTCAATCTTCCTAGAACACACGTATATATATGCACATAGGGCAAGATGATGGGCAATGTATGAACTCTACCAATTCTAGTTATCAAAGTGAAATATGCATAGCTTGCATGAAGAACGCTCGTGAGAGCCGGGAACAAGGAATTGAGCTTCAAACCCCTCACCAGAAGTATTTGCGCTCTATTCGCTTGGTGTATAGGGTTGATCACTCAATCCTCCTCTACTTCATGCTCTTCCAAAATTTGTTCTTTATCTAACAATAAAAAATTGTTCTATGCATGCATACATATATCACGAGGTCTTTCCTTAGGTTGTAATGGGGTTAGGGTTAAGGTAGGGTTATATATTTGGCTAAGTGGGCTAAAAATTGAATCCTTTGATTAACTTAAGCTCCCCACCCAACTTATATAACATCCTATACAATTATATGCTAACCTAACTACCCATTCCTCACTTTTTCACATACTCATTCATTCACTTTTGATCATTACACATATGCATTGTTTTGCCTTTAGGTCTTGCTTTGGGGCAAATTGTCCCCTTTTATTGCTTCTTCCTCTTTTTTTTTCTATATATTTTTTTCTTTTCTTTTTTTTCTCTTTTTCTTTTGGTCTCTTTTCTTTTCTTTCCCCCCCCTTTTTTTTTTCAAATTACATACAAGAATATCAATGCATAAGGTCTATATATTTAATCAATCACATGAGTATGCATCCACTTCCCAATATTTTTAACAATAACATGCTTTTACCTCAACTGATGCTCCCTCCCCTTTTCCCACACTTGAATGGCGCACACGCACTAGCCTAAGCTATTCAAGGATTCAAAATAGGGACATTCATGGTTTTCCGCTTTTGGCTTGTGATGTGCTAAAATTAAGAATAAGTGGGTTAAGCGTAGGCTCAAAATTGGTTGCAAAGGTTGTTATGTGGTAAGGTCATTTGGGTAAGTGGCTAAGTGAATTGATGGCCTCAATCATATACATGCATTCATACATATAACAATGGACATATAGAGTCAAACAAATTAAGGATCACAATCATAGAGAGAGAACAATGCATACAAGAAGGAAAGTAAGTGGCTAGAAGATGTAGCCACGCAATTAGGCTCAAAACTCACTTGCTTATGTTCTTGACTCAAATTCCATGATCCAAATTACATTCTTCAAACAAGTTTAGCATCAAATGTTTCCAAAATTTTCAAAATTGGTAGGGTTGCCCTAAAATTCTTGCTTCCTAGGAGATAAGTCATTACTCTAACCAAGTGGACTTATTAAGAGATAACTAACATGCAAGGGATGTCAAATGCAATCTATCCTACTTAACAAAAGAGATTCAAAATTTATTCGGGTGTTACCTATGAAGACCGGTCGGCCGACCGACCTCCCCACACTTAGAAGTTGGCACGGTCCTCCGTACCTTGAGTGAGACGCAGAGGTTGATCGGCTTTTGAGTGTCCATCATCTTCTCCATTATCGCTATCTGCATTGTCGATGCTGGTGGATGTGGAGATTATCGGTTCTTCCATAGGTGGTGCTAAGTAACTTAGAAGCTTCTTGACAAAAGTGTACCGGCGTTGGTTGCGCCGCTCATAACGATCAAGCTTCTTGTGGAGGTCCTCTATGCGTTGCATGGATGATTTTGGTGGTGCGGTTGAGGTGGTGGGAATGCTCATGGGAATGGCCAAGTTCAGGTCCTCGGTGTCCGTCAGAGGGTAGAGATACCTCCCGTTTGGAACAACATCGCCGTCTATCGGGATCATGGCCCTTCGATCCTTGGTCTCTTAGGGGACACCGGCTGCGGCAACTAAGTCGGTCACTAGAGCGGGAAAGGGTATGTTCCCCTTAGCATGGATGCGGCCCATAGCTTGGCGAATGAGATGGGGAATATGAACCGGTCTCTCTGTGAGGACATACCAAACCAACAAGGCTAACTCGTCAGTAATAAATAAGCCATGGGTGCTTGGGAGCACATAATGGGCTAGAATTTGGGCCCATGCCTGAGCCTCTCTAGTGAGAAAATGTGCGGTGATGCCCTTGGGCCGGGGTCTCATCCTCCCTCAAATCCAAAATGATTCGGGTATTGTAATGACCTTGAGGACGACATCCCAATAAAACTCATATTCACATCGTGCCGACAAAATCTCTTGATATGCATCACTTCCATCCGCTAACGGTCCGGTCTTAAGCACACTTTGAATGGCCTCTTCTGTGACGGAAACTTGTCTTCGACGTACAAATACCGATGTAAAGGATGAGGAGTGGTAATTGGTATAAAATTCTACCACCCAGGACAAGTTTGCTTCACGTGGCTTTCTCAATAGGAATTTCCATTGCCGCCGCTCAATGCGGGGCATGACAAGCGGGATGACATGAGTCGGAGGGGCTAGAAGAGGCTCCGCATGATAGTTCCTTTCTTTGATCAAAGGGTAGACAAGTTCGCAATAGCGGTTGGGGAACTTGTTCGGGTCCCTTGCCGGATTGTCCTTTTCCAAAACATCAATGTTAGCAACGCTCCTTGTCTTATTGAGGAGGGGCTTGGCTCTAGGCGCTTGTTGTGCTTTGCTAGTGGACCGGGGAGGTGCCTTCTTGGATGCCTTCCCTTTGTCTTTCTTGATGACCATCCTAGAAAAGAGGGAAATATGGCAAAAATTAAGCTTAAAGGAGCATCAGGAGATAATACTCATGCAAGTGATAAAGCATAAGAGAATAAGTGGCTTAGATACATGATAGCTGCAACATATAACTAAGGCAACAATGAAAACCATGGCTAATCACTAGCATATGATGTATGAGTGGTATATGCATGCAAACAATCATCAATGTGGGTCTTCCATCAAACACTTGGTGTGCATCCCTTTGTATGACAAAAATGAAGAAAAGTGACAATGTAACATCCCATAAAGCATCATCAATCATCATAGCATACCACATATTGCAAGAGAAAGCAAGTAAGACAAACCAACTCATCAATGCAAGAGCAATCCCCACTTTTAACACCCATAAGAAAATGAAAAAGAAGGAAAATCTAACAAACAAAGAAAACATGAATGGGAATCAACTAAGAGGAAGAGTAAGGGAATGTAACTAATGAATAGGAAGAAGAAAAAGAGAAAACTAAACAAGAAAAGAGATGAGTGGTACCTTGAGAAGGAGAGGAGAAATGGGGTATGTAAGGGGGAGAGAAGGGAATAAGGGTAAAGGAGAGGAGAGGGGAAATAGATGTGTGGGACCGCCAGAGGTGGTGGTTGCCGCCGGTGGTGGCGGTTGAGAGGTGGTAGGAGGGTAGGAGAAGTGTAGAAGAGAAATGAAGGTAAGAAGAGGGGGGGATTGAAAAGAGAAGGGGGCGCTCTAAAGTAATTGGGTCGCGAGACCGGCGCGTGCGTGCTATGCACACGTGCGCGTGCATGGGCAGAAATCAGTAGGGGCGCGGACGCGTACAGTGCGCGTACGCACGAAGCGGTGAAGTGCAAGTGTGTGCGCGAGCGCCAGGTGCGCTTGCGCATGCATCTGAGTTGTGCTCTCAGCACAAATTGGGCACAACTTTGGCTCAACTCTCGGGAAAATGTACCAGAAGATGAATTTTTACAATCGACGCGGACGCACACGGTGCACTGGCGCATCGATATGCATTTTGTTTGAGGTGCGCGTATGCGCCAGGTGCGCGTACGCGTGAGTCAAGTTAGGCCATTGGCATGATATTAGCCCAACTTGGGCATAACTCTCGGGAAGATGGCTCAGGATTGCATTTTGCAATATCGGCGCGGACGCAGCTAGTGCGCGTACGCGCACTTTTGCGCAAATGGGCCTGATAAACCCATATTTCATGAGTTCTTTTGTGCTTAATTTGAGTGATTTATTCAATCCTCCACCTACTTATTCATATTAACTGCATGGTTTTACTTTCCCTTCCTTATTATGTCATATTGTGAAAAACATGTTTTTCTAAGCTTTAAAAATTAATTATTTTAATTACCTTTATTTCCATTCGATGCCGTGATTAGTGTGTTGAGTAGTTTCAGATTTTCTAAGGCAGAATGACTTAAAGGATGGAAAAGGAAACATACAAAAATGGAAGGAGAAAGCAAAACGGAGCTCTGAAGGAAACTGGTATTCACGCGATCGCATGGACAACGCGATCGCGTGCCAGAAGCGAAGATGCAGCGACACGGCCGCATGACTGACGCGACCGCGCGACATAAGCAGAACGCATACGACGCGGACACGTGACTGACGCGACCGCATGGCAAGAAAAAGCTCCGAATGACGCGACCGCGTGACCCACGCGGATGCGTGACAGAGGCCACGTATCAGAATTTACAGAATACGCCCCCAGCGATTTCTAAAGCCTTTTTTGGCCCAGATCCAAGTATAGACAGCATAGACCAGAGGTTATAAAGTGTGGGAATGCACCCATTCAAAAGGAGAGCTCGCATATTTTATTTTTCAATGATTTAGATTTAGTTGAGAGGGAGATCTGCTCCTCTCTCTCTTAGGATTTAGGATTTCTTCTCGCTTTAAGAGTGACTCTCAATCCAGGTTTTATATTTCTTTGCTTTAAACTTCCCTTTTACTTTATTTATTTATTTCAGTATCTGAGTTGGCTATTTACCTTTATAATTGAATCTATGAATTCTTCCATGTTACAGACTGTTGTTTGAATTAATGATAATTGAGGTATTTTCAGTTTATGATTGTTCTCTTTGATTTAAGTTACCATTGCTTCCCATTTAAGGACATTTTTATTATTCCAGTAATTTTACTTTTTCCCCTTTTAGTCCTGGTTAAGAATTCAGTAACTCAACAGTTATTAAACTCAACATAATTGATAATCGTTATCTTGCTAATTGAGCTGAACTTAAGTAATCCCAACCTTTTCTTAGGAAATAAATAGGATTCAAAGGTCAACTTAATTAGTCCCTTGAATCTCCTTTGCCCTAGTAAAGGTTGACCAAGTGGAGTTTAGATTCAACTTTCATTATAGTTGAGAGAGATAACTACATTGGACCTCCAACTTCTCTTACCTTGCCAAAAGTCTGCTTTACAGTATTTATTTATTTTAATTGCCATTTACTTTACTTGTCATTTAAATTACTTGCTTCTCATCTTCTAAACCCCGATTACAACCTTTATAGCCAATAGTAAGAACATACCTCCTCGCAGTTCCTTGAGAAGACGACCCGAGGTTTGAATACTCGGTTAACAATTTTTAAAGGGGTTTGTTACTTGTGACACCCAAAACGTTTGTACGAAGGGATTTTTGTCAGTTTAGAGACTATATCTACAACGCGACTGTTTTTATGACATTCTTTACTGGCAAAAATCCTAACGTCAAGGCCATGGGCGCGTACGCGCCAGGTGCGCGCACGCGCGACTGTGGTTGTGCCTGGGGCTCAAAATTGGCCCAGAATATGCACAACTCTCTAGAAAATGACCCAGGAGCTGCGAATGTGTATGGCGCACACACGCGCCCCCCTTTTTTTTTCCAGAGACATGAAGAATGCCTAATTATCATGAATTTAGTGGCCAAACAAGCCAAAAGGGTCAAAAACACCCAAAACTCAATGTAATACCCAAAGATGGGGTGTTCTTCTACCACACAATCAATCCATCCATTGAAAAATCAATGCAAGTCTTCATAAACAAGTTATCTAAGATATTCACAACCAAATCTAATAAAAAAATACTATAGCTAAGCATTCGCAAAACAATGAAGAATTCAAGACTACATACAAAAGGGTAAAAATGATAGATCTCACCATGGTAGAGTGTCTCCCACCTAGCACCTTTGTTTAATGTCCTTAAGTTGGACTTTCACTAGCTCATTGCTCCTTGCCAAGAGGTGCATCTTCCAAAAGAAATACCTCAATCTCCTTGTTGCTCTTCATTTGCTCACCATGATACAACTTGAGACGGTGCCCATTGACCTTGAAGATTTCTGGACTTGAGGGATGGCGCAAATGGTAAACCCCATAGGGTTTCGCCTTCTCTACTTGATATGGGCCCTCGCATTTTGGCCTTAGTTTTTCGGGCAACAATCTCAATCTAGAATTGTAAAGGAGGACTAGATCGCCGGCTCTAAATTCTTTACCTCGTATGTTCTTATCATGCACAGCTTTCATTTTCTATTGTAAAGTCTAGAATTCTCATAAACTTCAAGCCTCAAACATTCCAACTCCGCTAATTGTAGCTTCCTCTCAACTCTTGCTCCACCCAAACTTGGATTGCACTCCTTGACGGCCCAATATAATTTGTGTTCTATTTCCACCGGTAAGTGGCAAGCTTTTCCATACACCAACCGAAAGGGACTCATGCCAATTGGCATTTTGTATGCCGTTCGGTAGGCCCATAATGCATCGGTGAGCTTAGCACTCCAATCTTTCCTATTGGGTTTCAAAATTCTTTCCAAGATGCGTTTAATCTCCCGATTGGAAACCTTGGCTTGGCCGTTTGTTTGTGGGTGGTAGGCCGTGGCTACTTTATGCATGATGCCATATTTCTTCATTAGCCCTTCCATTCTCTTATTGCAAAAATGTGAACCTTGGTCGCTCACGATTGCTCGTGGCGACCTAAATCTACAAATGATGTTATTTCTCACAAAGGAAAGGACCTCATTAGCATCGTCCGCCCGGGTGGGTATTGCTTCCACCCATTTGGATACATAATCAATGGCAAGTAGAATGTAGAGAAAACTATTAGAATTTGGGAATGGCCCCATGAAGTCTATTCCCCACACATAAAAAATCTCACAAAATAGCATGATTTGTTGGGGAATTTCATCCTTCTTGGAGATATTACCAAATCTAATACATTGAGAACAAGATTTACCAACCAGGCATCAAAGCTGGCACTGAACGCTAGTGAGAAATCCCTCACTGGGCGTTCAACGCCCAAACAGGCAGGGAAGTTGGCGTTGAACGCCAGCAAGGACATCCTTGCTGGGCGTTAAACACCCAAAAAGGTAAGGGAACTGGCGTTTAACGCCAGTAAGGTTATACAACATGGGCGTTCAATGCCCAAAGGGCCACCAGAGTTGGCGTTGAACGCCAGTAAAGGCACACCCTCTGCTTGTTCAATACCCACTCAAGAAATCCCTATCCAAGAACTAAAGGAAGCTAAGGCTCACATAGAGACCATAGAGTTTCCCTTGCATGCACTACTGTAGTGCATGAGTTCTGATGAAAACTCATCCTCTGAAGAGGATGAGGACACTAGGGAAGAGCAAGTTGCTTGGTACAGGAGCTCTCATGAAGCTGAATGCCAAGCTATTTGGTACAAAGCCTTTGGTGGAAGAACCTCTAGTGCTTTCCAAAGAACTCAATGCTTTGGTTCAGCAAAAGCTACCTCAGAAGCTTTCAGATCCCGGACGCTTCCTAATCCCTTTGCACAATAGGCACCATGACCTTTAAGAAGGCTCTATGTGACCTAGGGTCAAGTATGAGCCTCATGCCACTCTCTGTAATGGAGAAGCTAGGAATTTTTGAGGTACAATCTGGAAATATCTTACTAGAGATGGCAGACAAATCAATGAAGAAAGCATATGGCTCAGTAGAGGATGTATTGGTAAAGGTTGAAGACCATTATATCCCTACAAGCTTCGTTATCTTAGACACTAGGGAAGATGAGGATGAATCCATCATCCTTGGAAGACCTTTCTTAGCCACTACCAATGCTATCATTGATGTAGCTAAGGGAGAACTAATTTTACAACTAGGGAAGGATCACATCTTGTTCAAGATGCCTCACCCCAACTGTCCCTCTGAAAATAGAGAGATAACTATGCAACACTTAATATTCTAACAATCTCTTTCAGTGCAATGCTGTACTAAGCCTCAACCATCAATTCTAAGTTTGGTGTTGGATAGCCATTAATAAGCACTCTAAACAAAGGTGCTAGAAAGAAAGTACCTAAAGGTTGGAGGGACAAGAAAGTCCCCATTGAAGGCCTCTCACGTGGCATGAGAGTTGTCTTCACCAAGAAGCCAGTCATACTACATACAGTGAGTCGTGTCCCGTCTCTAGAGCATATGGAGCTCATTCATGAAAAGACAGAAAGAAAGTTCACTGTAAGGGGCAAAATTCTGAGCCCATATCAATCTTTGTAAGGAGTTAACCATCAAGCTAGTGACGTTAAAAGAGTGCTTATTGGGAGGCAACCCAACCCTAATTAATTTTTTCTATTTCTTTTAATTCCTGAATTTTATTTTTCTTTAAAGTTTTTTTTAGGTTCATGATCATGTGCAGCAGTCAGAACAAAGACAGAAAAGTTTAGCAGTGGTTGCTGGCGTTGAACGCTAGCCAGGGAGCAGACCCTGGGCATTCAATGCCAATGCAGAGGGCAAGGAATCTGAATTCCCTAGCCTCTCAGGACCAGTGGGTCCCACAGCATCTTCACCTACCCCACTTTTTCACTCTTGCTTTTTACAACCCTAACCCAATCACATCCATATCACTTCTCCAAAACCATCATAACTCCCACCAACCTCCATCCAAGACCACTTCTATGAAGTAGTGGCAGAGAAGAAGGTAATCCCTAAGGTCCTTTTTAGGCTCAAGAAGAATGAGTATCCGAAAATCCGAAGAAAAATCCAGAGAAGATGTTGGGAAGTCCTAACCAATCCCATCCAAGAGGTTGGGATCTTAATGGTGCAAGAGTTCTATGCTAATGCATGGGTTACAAGAAATCATGACATTAGTGTGAACCCAAATCCCAAGAATTGGAGCACCATGGTCTAAGGGAGAATCTTAGATTTTAGCCCGAAAAGTGTGAGGTTGGTGTTCAACTTGCCTTTGATGTAAGGAGATCCACATATTTACAGTAAAAGAGTCCACTTTGATCAGAGACTGGATCAAGTGCTCTCAGACATCTGTGTGGAAGGAGCACAGTGGAAAAGGGATTCCCAAGGCAATCCCATTCAACTAAGAAGGCTTGACCTCAAGTCCATAGCTAATGGATGGTTGGAATTCATCCAACGCTCTATCATCCCCACTAGCAACCGATCAGAAGTGACCATTGAAAGAGCCATCGTGATTCATTGTATCATGATTGGAAGTGAGGTGGAAGTACGTGAGGTGATTCCTCAAGAACTGTACAAGATAGCTGAGAAGCCTTCCACCAAATCAAGGCTAGCTTTCCCTTATCTCATTTGTCACCTATGTAATTCAGCTGGAGTTGTCATAGAAGGAGACATCTTCATTAAGGAAGACAAGCCCATCACTAAGAAGAGGATGGAGCAAACTAGAGAGCATGCACAAGAACCTGTGCAACTGCCTCATCATGAGATCCCTGAGATACCTCAGGGGATGCATTTCCCTCCTCAAGGCTATTAGGACCAATTGCATAATTCGCTTGGAGAATTAAACACTAATATGGAGCAATTGAGGTTGGAGCATCAAGAGCATTCCACCATCCTCAATGAAATAAGGGAAGACCAAAGAGCCATGAGAGAAGATCAAAGGGTTATGAGGGAAGAACAACAGAGACAAGGGCATGACATTGAAGAGATCAAGCACTATATTAGATTCTCAAGGAGTAGTAGTAGCCGCCATCACTAAGGTGGATTCGTTCTCTTAATTCCCTTTTCTTATGTTATTCTTCTGTTTTCTATTATGTTGTGTTTTCTGTTCTTTTGTTTTTATTGCATGATTATTTTCATCTGTCTTTAAGCTATAAAATGTTCCATATATCTCTCACCATTACTTAAAAAAATTATTTGAAAAGAATTGAGAGATACATGAATTTCAAGTTATATAATAAGAATAGTTCAATTATTTTGATATGGTGGCATTGCTTTTGTTTTTTGAATGTATGAATAAACAGTGCATATTTGAAGTTAGAATTTTAAAATGTTGGCTCTTGAAAGAATGATGAAAAAGGAAAAATATTATTGGTAATCTGAAAAATCTAAATAAATTGATTTTTGAAGCAAGAAAAAACAGCAAAAAGAAAAAGAAAAAGCATGTTGCAAAAGAAAAAAAATAATATATGCATGCAAAAAAAATAAAATGGCAAAAAAATAAATAAAAAAAAAGAAATAAAAAGCAGGAAAAGCCAATAGCTCTTTAAACTAAAAGGTAAGAGCAAAAAGCTAATAACTCTTTAAACCAAAAGGCAAGGGTAAAATGATCCAAAGATCCTAAGAGTGTGCTTAAGAACTCTGAACACCTCTATTTGGGGATTCTAGCAAAGCTGAGTCACAATCCGAAAGGGTTCACCCAGTTAAAGCGTCTTTGGCATGTATATATCCGGTGGTAATACTGGAAAATAAAGTGCTTAGGGTCACGGCCAAGACTTTAAAAAAATGTGTTCAAGAATAAAAAAGAACTAAACTATGAGAGTCAATAATATCATTTGGATTCTAAGTTCCTAAGGATGCCAACACTTCTAAGTTTCAATGGAAAGTGAGATGCCAAAACTATTCAGAAGCAAAAAGCTACTAAGTCCCGCTCATTTAATTGAAACTGAGCTTCATTGGAAACTCTGAGATTTATTCTATCTTGCTCTTATTTTTATCTTACTTTATTTTTAGTTGCTTGGGGACAAGCAACAGCTTAAGTTTGGTGTTCTGATGAATGGATATTTTATACGCTTTTTGCCATCATTTTCATATAGTTTTTAGTATATTTTATTTAAGTTTTATTAAGTTTTCATAGGTTTTACTGAAAAATTCCTATTTTTGGATTCTACTTTGAGTTTGTGTGTTTTTATACAATTTCAGGAATTTTCTGGATGAAATTGAGGAGTTGGAGCAAAAGTCTGATTCAGAGGCAGAGAAAGCATAGCAAATGCTGTCCAAATCTAACCTCCTTCCATTCAAAAGAGCTTTTCTGGAGTTACAGAAGTCCAAATAGAGTGTTCTCAATGGGTATGGAAATCTAACTTCCAGAGCTTTCCATCAATGTATAACAGTTCATACTTTGCTTCAGAATTGAAGGCCCAAAACTGGCGTCCAATGCCACCCTCCTGCCCTATTTTGGCATCCAACGCCCAAGGAGAAGAGACCAGCGCTCCAACGCCCATAAATGACCCCCTAGCCAGTGTTCAATGCCCTAGAGGCCTCCTAGCACATGGATCTCATCAAAGCTCAGCCCAAACACTCACTAAGTGGGCCCCAGAAGTGGATTTTAGCACTAAAAGACTGTTTTACCCTTTCTTATTGTAATCCTTAGTCATTAGCTTAGCATTTAAAGAACTTTTCACGATCTTCTAGGTGAGATCAGCAATATTTTGTTTTTCACATTGTATTTTCTATCAGTATGAGTTTCTAAACCTCCTAGGTTGAGGGGAGGAGCCCTGCTGAGTTTTATGGTTTAATAAAAGTATTACTGTTTCTCTTCAATCCTTGTTTGATTCAATTCTAAGATGTATCTTCGTTCTTCAACCTGATGAACGGGATGACCCGTGACAATCATCTTCGTTCTTCAATCTAAGACCGCGTGCCTAACAACCACCTGTGTTCTTCTTCGGTTCGTGTGAATACGTAACTGGAAAGCATAGAACCACTAGCTTGATTATACATCTCTTAGACGGCTAATCCACAACTTCGTTGGGGACTTCTCGAGACATCAGTTCAGTCGACGTATAGGGAGATTAGGGTCTCTGTGGTAGATGCTAGAACCCAAAGGTGCAACATTCTTTGATCCGGAAGATTCGACCTTGTCTGTGGCATTTTTAGTAGGATCATTAAGGAGAATAGGCTGCAGGAGCTTGACCCTCAATCAGAATGGATCCACACTAATCCTGGGGTTCAGATCTGGAGGAGCGTTGATGACCTCTCAAGAAAGGCATTGATTACATACAGCCTACTATAGAAGAAATCATTCACAGTTGAAGAAGACAGTAAGACCAGAGTTAATCCAGAAGGACAAAGCATCTCCAATCCTTAACCATCTTCTTATCATAGTTTACATAACTTCGGAGTTCTGAGTAATGTTTTCTATTTATTTTCTTTTATGCAATTAAACAACATATCTACATCTCCTACTAACCTGACTAAGATCTACAAGATAACCATAGCTTACTTCAAACCACAATCCTCGTAGGATCGACCCTGACTCGCTCAGGTATTACTTGGACGACCCAGTGCACTGGCTGGTTTGGTTGTACGAAGTGTGGGAATTCGTACGGCTACCAGGTTCACTAATTCAATGATTTCAGTGATTCACATTGGACAAAACCCATTGATTATCCGCTGCTAGAGTTCATCTAAAGCATCAAAATCATTCAATTCCTCAATACCCAAATCCTAAAATCACGAAATTGAGGAAAGGGAGAACTGGGAGAAAAATGCTAATTTCTTACCATTTTGTTCAAATAGAATTGAATAGAATTCTGAGATGAACACGTGGCCATTGACGGCTCATCAATTGGAGCTCCGGATTGAAAATTACAGAGGATTGAATTTCTATCCTCATCATCATCGTCACTTATGATGGTAATTGCCTTTTTCTCTTACTTAGTTAACCTTTAACAGCTGAAGGAAAGTCAAGTGAGCAAAATCAACTTAGTTCACAAATCCTAATCAAGGACTAGATTTAGTGAAGTTCAAGCTAACCGGCAATCTTTGATTACCAATCAACAAGAGACTTTGACAATTCAAGAGTCTCTAAATTACTCAATCCAAGCCAAGAACACAAAAATATATTTTAAAATCCAACCAAGAATTTTATCAAACACTTGGAAGGCACAAAATAAAAATATAGAATATTAACAAGAAATAGTAAAATCTAAGACTAACAATTGCAAGAAAACAATAACAACAAATTAAGGAAAGTGACAATAAACATAAAAAACCACAAAGTGCATTAAAAGGAAATTGGAATCAACAAGGAGTCATGAATAATAAAGCAACAAGGTAAAGGAAACAACATATAAAACTAAGAAAGCAACAATGTAATAACAAGAAATTAAAAGAGGAACTTGAATCAAGATAAGAAGTAGAATCTAAACCTAGATGAAACTGAAAATAAAAGAAGAAACTCTAAAACCTATAGAGAGGAGAGAGGCTCTCTCTCTAGAATTCTACATCTAAAAACTAATGTGTTAAATGAATTCTCAATGATCCATCCTCCTTCACTCCCAGCCTCTAGTCTTCATTTTCGGACCCGAAACTGGGCCAAAAGCAGCCCAGAAATTGCCCCCAGTGTATTCCCTTTATTGCACACGTGACGCTCGTCACGGGTACACGTTGTTTGAATTCTGCACTGGCCACGCGTACGCGTCAATGACGCGTACGTGTCATTGAACGATGCTCCTGGTCACGCGCACGCGTCAGCCATGCATATGCATCGACACCAGCTCCTCAAATCCTTAATTCTTTGTGTTCCTTCTACTTTTCCATGCTCCCTTTCCATCTTCTAAGCCATTCCTGCCTTATATACTCTAAATCACTTAACAAACACATCACAGCATCGAATGGTAATATGAGAGGATTAAAAATTAGTAATTTAAAGGCCTAGGAAGCATGTTTTCAATCATAGCACAAAATTAGGAAGGAAACTTAAAAACATGCAAATTATATGGATAAGTGTGAGTAAAGTTGATAAAATCCACTCGATTCAATCCAAAATAAGTCATAAAATAGTGGTTCATCAAATCTTTCCACACTTAAACGTTAGCATGTCTTATGCTAAGCTCAAGGGAACCAAAAGAGTGAAGGAAAAATGGTAGGACTTATGCAATACAACCTATCTATATGAATACAACTACATGCTAAATGCTTCTACCTACTTGGTTAAAAGTAAATCAACCTAAAAGAATATATGAACATGTAGGGTTAAGATAGTCATGTATTCATGAATTCTACTAATTTAAATTTCAAAATGAAGTACAAGCAAACTTGCAAGAAGAAAGCTCATGAAAGTCGGGAACAAGGAATTGAGCATCGAACCCTCACCGGAAGTGTTTGCACTCTAATCTCTCTAGTGTTTAAGGGTCGATTCTCTCAATTCTCTACTAATCTTGCTTTCTAATGCTTGCTCTTCTTCTACCAATCAACATATACTCAATGCACGAATATAAATATCAAGAGGTCTTTTCAAGGGTTGTAACGGGGTTAGGGTCAAGGTAGGAATGTATTTGGTTAAGTGGACTAAAATCTGAATCCTTGATTAACCTAAACTTCCCACCTAACCTAAGACACTCCATGTAATTACAATGCAAAACCTAACTACCCATTAACTATCTTTCCACATATTCATGCATCCCCATTTTGAGTATAACACATATACATTGCTACCACCATTTACTTTGGGGTATTTTGCTCCCTTTTATTGCTTTCTTTTTTTCTTTTTCTTCTTTTTATATTTTTATATTTTTTTCTTTTTATTCTTTTTTTATATATGTGGTGGATTATATATATACGAGAGATCAATGGATATTATTAGAGTATTGAATGCATGAACATGCGCCCAAAATTCCTTTCACATTTTTACAAAAAGTATAACATACCCAATTCTCAAACCAAATGTTACCAAATCCAACTTTCCCACACTTAAATTATGCACACTCTCACTAGTCTAAGCTAACCAAGGATTCAAATTAAGGACAATCATTGTTTTCTACTTAGAGTTAGTGATGTGCTAAAATAAAGAATAAATGGGGTAAAATAGGCTCAACATTGGTTCGCAAAGGGTGATAAAATGGTAAGGCCATTTGGGTATGTGGGATTTAATGAAACAAAGGCCTCATCACATAAGTGCATGCATATATTAAACAATAGAAATATAGAATCAAGCAAGACAAAGATCACAATCTTAGAGAGAACAACACACACCAAAATAAAATATTGGTTGATAAGATGCAACCAATCAAATAGGCTCAAAATCTCACTAGGTTTGTGTGTTCTAGCTCTAAAACCATGTTCCAAAATTAATTCTTCAAGCAAGTTCAACAAAAATTTTAATTCAAAATAATGAAATGCCCTAAAATAGTTTCTTGGAAAGGAATTCATCACTTCAACCAA
This sequence comes from Arachis ipaensis, assembly GCF_000816755.2. NCBI lineage: Eukaryota > Viridiplantae > Streptophyta > Magnoliopsida > Fabales > Fabaceae > Arachis > Arachis ipaensis. The sequence goes on from NC_029792.2 coordinate 81,102,400, forward strand.
GTAGTCCTAGTAAGAAAGAAGTGGTAAAATATGTACAAATTCTAACTAACATGCAATCTATCATGCAATGCAACAACTAACTAACAAAGAAGATTAAGAATTAGTGTTGGAAAGAGGAGTTATTACCCACGAAAGTCGGTCTTGACCTCCCCACACTTAAAGACTACACTGTCCTCAGTACATTCATAGATGAGCAAGGGGTGGGATGCTACCACTGATGAGTTTCTTCAAAAGATTATGCGCAGGGACTTGTTTTTTTCCTTATTTAGAAGCTTTTTCTTTTCCTTCTTGGTGGTCAGCCTGAAAGGGGAGAAAAAGATGGAAGATTAAGCCCAAAAATAAAGCAAATAGAAATATAGGTGGGGGCTAATGCCAAACAAAAGTGGGATTCTCAACTACATGGTAGCTACATGTAAGTGAGAATACAATGTAGGCAAAAGGCATGTTGATGAGCGGATATTTTATACGCTTTTTGGCATCACTTTCATATAGTTTTTAGTAGTTTTTATTTAGTTTTTATTAAGTTTTTATAGGTTTTAGTGTTAAATTCACATTTTTGGATTCTACTATGAGTTTTTGTATTTTTGGACAATTTCAGGTATTTTCTGGCCGAAATTGAGGAGCTGGAGCAGAAGTCTGATTCAGAGACAGAGAAAGCACTGAAGATGCTGTCCAAATCTAACATGCTTGCATTCGGAAGAGTTTTTAGAGCTACAGAAGTCCAAATGGAGCGCTCTCAATGTCTATGGAAGGCTGACTTCCAGAGCTTTCCCGAAACATATAATAGTCCATACTTTGCTTCAGATTATAAGGCCCAAAACTGGCGTCCAACGCCAGCTTCCTGCCCTCTTCCAGGCGTCCAGCGCCCAAAGAGAAGAGACCAATGTACAAACGCCCAAAGAGGACCTCCTAGCTGGCGTTCCACGCCCCAGAGACCTTATAGCATGTGGATCTCATCAAAGCTCTTCCTAAACACTCACCAAGTGGGCCCCAAAAGTGGACTTTAGCACTAAATAGACTGTTTTACACTTACTAGTAATTTGTTTAGTATTTAAGGGATTTTATTTATGTAATTCAGAGAATCTTCGATGGAGGAGAGCATTATACACGTTTACATTGTGTTTTTACTTCAGTATGAGTTTCTAAACCTCCTAGGTTGAGGGGAGGAGCCCTGCTGAGTCCTATAAATTAATGAAACTATTACTATTTCTTCTTGGATTCGTGTTTGATTTATCTCTAAGATGTATAATCCGATCTTCATCATGGTGAATAGGATGATCTAACCACTTAGCTCTATTCATCACATTAAGACAAATGTGCCTGACAAAAATCTGCGTCTACTTGGGTTCGTGTGAATACGTGATTGGAAAGCACGAGCCAACAGCTATGTTTATACATCTCTCATACGGCTAATCCACGACTTCGTTGGGGACTTTTCGAGACACCAGTTCAGCCAATTTCTAGGGAGATTAGGGTCTCCGTGGTATAGGCTAGAATCTTAAGAAGCAGCATCCTCTTATCCGGAAGATTCGACCTTGTCTATGGTGTTTTGAGTAGGATCGCTAAGGGAATGGACTGCTATACGCTTCACCTTTCATTAGATTGGATGACCACGGCCAATGGCATTCAATTTGTAGCAGAGGAGATCAATGACCATGGCCTATGGCGTTGATCACATACACCCTACCATAGAAGAAGATCACTCACAAGCAAAGAAGATAGTAGTACCAGAGTTAATTCAGAAAGACAAAGTAACTCCAATCCTTAACCCTATTCCTATCCTTATTACAATTTGGTATTCCTTTCACAATCAACAACCTTCTGATCTACCTGACTAAGACCTGCAAGATAACCATAGCTTGCTTCAAACCACAATCCTCGCAGGATCGACCCTGACTCACTCAGGTATTATTTGGATGACCCAGTGCACTTGCTGGTACTGCTGTACGAGAGTGTGGGGTTCGTACGCATCACATGTCAACTAACACTTGATGCAAGAGTAAAGTCAAAGTATAAGTAAATGAGATAAAAAAACACTCGAAAGCATCAAGTTCAAATAAGAATTTCCACAAGCAAGATTAGTTATAAGCATGAGAGATTACGGTCCCATCCTAATTTAATGATAATGAAGCACAAAAACAAGGTTATTGAGTTAGAAGGGGCTAAAGCACTAATCTTTGTGTGTGGTGCAAGAATTGCAACAATACCAAACAAGTCACGAAGCACCAAAACTATCCAAGAAATCCTCAACAGTTAAGTAGGAAAATTCAACACCAACATTAAAATAACAAACTTAGAAAAGAAAATAAGAACAAGCAACAAAGTTAAAATGCAATAAATGAAAGTATGCAAATACAATAAACAAAAGAGAATGAAAGAGCATAAAGATGAGAAGTGAAACTTTGAAAAGAGGGAGAAGAAGAAAGTAAAAAAGGAAGACGAATGAGTAGGAAAAAAATAAATAAAGAAAAAGTAGAGAGGAGAAACAGGACAGGGAGGCGACGCGGATGCGTCGACCACGCATACGCGTGGAAGCAAATAAACAACAGTGACGCGTACGTGTCGGCCATGCACACGCGTGAGAGGCGCCAAAAGAAAGTGACGCGTGCGCGTCGGTGTACATTGTGCTCCTCGCACCTTAGCCGCATGGTTCCAGCACAACTCTCTGGTTTTTGTACCATGTAGCAGTAGCAGCAAATTTTGGGCGTGGACGTGCACGCGTCGGTCACGCGTACGCGTGATAGCCCCCTTTTTTTTCAAAATCTTATTGAGAAACTAACAAGTTACCAAAATAATGCCAAATATTATTAGGCAAGATAAATCACAACTTAAACTAAATAAACCTAACTAAAAATGAAAATTCGACTTATTACCAATATAAACAAAAGGAAAAATGAGAAGAATTTACCATAGTGGGGGTGTCTCCCACCTAGCACTTTTATTTGTTGTCCATAAGTTGGATATTTTGGTGAGCTCCTTATCATGGTGGCTTATGCTTGTACTCATCCTTGAACTCCTACCAATGCTTAGACTTCCAATAAGCACAAAAGTTCAAATTTAATAGCTCCAAGCTTTGATGAAGTTCCACACAAGCTAAGGGCTCCCAAAGTTGATCCTCTTGTACGCCGGGATCCCAGACCCTGTTCTTACACCCATCTTCAAGTTGATCATTATAATTCCATTCGGGTGACAAGCTCTTAGAATTCTCCTTTAAGCACCAAACTATCCTCCTAGACTTAAGCATTTGAGTGCCACACCAACCCATGCACTTAGACTTTGATGACTCAACCATAATGAACCTTGAATTAGGGTGCCAACCACTAACTAACTTCTGCTTGCTTTTCATTCCACAAAGAGCTTTAAGTTGACCATCTGTTTCAAGTAAACCATATTCAAGAGAGAAATTAAAGCTTAAGGAGAAGAGATTTACCCACTTGAATGAAAGGATGGGTGGTGATGGCTTGGGGAGAGGTGTCTCCAATGGCCTTGCCAATGTAGGCTTCACTCTCTTTGACTCCTCTTTGATGATCTCTACCTCTGGAAAAGCTTCTTCAACTTCAACCTCTTCCTCTTGGTAGCTTTCTTCCAATTCAATCTCTTCTTCGTCATTTACCAAGGGTCTTGGAGGTTGTGCACCTTCTTCCTTAACCTCTTTTTCAAGTCCAACGGGGGAAGATTCAATTGTAGATAGAAATTCATCAATTATTGAATCCATCTCTTGATCAACCTCTAATGAATTCACATTTCATGGTATTTATTTGCTCTAATTGGGTGGATTTCATCAACTTTCCTTGTATTTATTCAATGAAATTGCATGATTTTGTAAATTCTCCCTAAATTGTGCTTAAAAGTGAAAACAATCTTTTTAGGCCCTTAATTGCTAAATTTTAATTACTTTAATTCCATTTGATGACTTGATGTGTTTGTTGAGTGATTTCAGGCTTGTAAGGCAAAGATTGGCAGTGAATTCGCTGGTAGCGAATTTTGGGCCTCCAAAACCCAACCCAAATCATTTCTGAAGCTATTTCAACCCTAATTCAAGAGAAGGCAAGGGGGAAGCAATTAGGTTTAGATTTTTCCATGTTTTTGTCTTAGTTTTGTAGAGAGAGAAGCTCCCCTTTCTCTCTAGAATTAGGTTAGGTTTAGTTAATTTTCTCTTAGATTGATACTTTAATTCTTGTCTTGATTTAGTTTCTTTACTATTTCTTCTTCTAGCTTCTTACTTCTTTTAATTTTACTTATTATTTCTTTTATTTGGTTATTTTATTGTAATGGACTCTTGTTAATTTAAATTTCTTTTAATGCAATTTAATGTTTCTTTGTTTATTGTTATTTAATTGAGTTGTTATTATTGTTTTCTTGCACTTGGTAGCTTTATATTTTATTTTGATTGCAATTTAATATACTTTTATTTTCATGCACACCAAGTGTTTGATAAAAATGCTTGGCTTAGTTTTTACTTAGTTTTTTCTCACTCTTGGCTTGGAATTGAGAACTTTGGTGACCTTGAGTCATTGATGTCCATTCTTGATTGATATATTAGAGTAGTTTGTTGATTTGGTTTCCTCTAAATCTAAGTCTTCCATTAATAGAGTTGGCTAGGACTTGTGGATTGAAATCAGTTATGCCTATTTCACTTATCCTCGATGTTAGGGTTGACTAAGTAGGATTAACTCTTCATAATCATCATATGTTTGTGGTCAATGACTATGATAGGTAACCTTGACTCTCAACCCTTGCCAAGAGGTTTCTTAGCATTTGAATTTCCCTTTTCCTTGATTAATTTCCTTTGAATTTAATTGCTTTCATTTAATTTCTTGCATGTTTATTTACTTTCTTGCTATTTACATTACTTGCTTCTTGCCATCAAAACCCATTTTCCTCATAGCCAATAATTGAACACCTCATTGCAATTCCTAGGGAGAATGACCCGGGACTTAAAACTCTCAGTTTATATTTGTTTTGGATTGTGACAATCTTTTGAAATAAACTTTGATGTTGGTTGATTGTGGATTTGGAACTATACTTGCAATGCCAATTCTATTTTGACAAAAATTCCTAACCCGCTTTCGGCCATCATCAAGTTTTTGGTGCGGTTGCCGGGGATTCACATTGGTGTTATGTTGTTGGCTATTGTGCATATGTGAATATTGTGAATAGCTTATTTTTGGTTGTTTGCTTAATTTTGCTAGTTATTAGGAGTTTGTTTTAGTTTTTCTTAGTAGCTTTTGTTTTTCATTCCCTCTTTGCTCTATGAATTCTCACCCTTTTGGCTTGTAGTTTGGTTGTTATGATGTTGTAGGAAGTGAGAACCTCAATGATGGAATACATCATAGATTGTGGGATCAATTAAGTGCGGAGTGATATGACTCTAGGCAACCCTCTTGGCAAGAACCTCCCCCATATTCTTATAGCTGCTATCCACCTCTTGATGCATACCAATACCAATCAAACCCTCACCACTGTGATCAACCTTACTCGCAAGCCACATCACACTATTACCAAACACCTTCACATGAGCCTAACCTTTACCCATCATACCATCAACCTTGTGTGCCTCATGAACAACCTTATGAACCACACTTAGAGCCACCACAATTCTAACACTAATACCCCACACCACCTAAATACTCTCATCAATATCAACCATCTTCAATATATGAGGACCTTTTTCCAAATGATGAACTTATTTTTTCCCCACAACCTTCAACGGAGGAAGCCTTCCAATTCTTCCTTGAAGAGCAAGAAGAGTACCAAAAGAGGTAAGACAATATCATGGCTACCTTAGCCGGAGCCCTATCTCAATTAGCCTCATTACACTCTTCCAACAATTCAAGCACCTCCATGAATGAAAGTGAAGAACCATCTCCAATTGAATATGTGGATTGGAGGAGAGCTTGGAATAACAAGGGAAAAAAGAGGAATTGAAGCATGAGTTGCAAGTGGAGAAGGTTGAATTCAAGGAATTAGAAGAAGTGGTTGAAGAATTTGAAGAGGTGGAGATCATACAAGAAGAGAAAGACGAATTGGAACCCACATTGCCAAAGCTATTTGAAGTCTCTCGTCCTAAGTCACTATCACCTCCTTCATTAAAGTGGGTAACATCGTTAACCTTGAGCTTCATTATTCCACTTGAATATGGTTTGATTGAAAATGATAGTCAACTTTGGAATATTTGTGGATTGGACAATAAAGGAAAATTAGGTAGTGGTTGGGAACATGATCCTAGGTTCATAGAAGTTGAATCTTTTAAGTTTTTCTTTAATGGTTAGTGTAATTCTCAATTGGATGGATTATTTGGATGCTTGAGTGAGAGTTCTAGTTGCTCGCCATCTGTATGGAATCACATGGATCAACAAGAAGATCGGGTGCACAAGATTTGGGATCCCAGAGGCTATTAGAGATGCAAACATTGGTAGGAATCCAAGAAAGAATTTAAGCGCAAGCCACCATAGCAAGGGCTCTCCCAATTGTCTAACTTGAAGATAAAATGGAAGTGCTAGGTGGGAGACACCACACCATGGTAACTGATGAGCGGATAATTTATACCCTTTTTGGCATTGTTTTTACATAGTTTTTAGTATGTTTTAATTACTTTTTATTATATTTTTATTAGTTTTTATTCAAAAATCACATTTCTAGACTTTACTAGGAGTTTGTGTGTTTTTTTATGATTTAAGGTATTTTCTGGCTGAAATTGAGGGACCTGAGCAAAAATCTGATTCGGAGGCTGAAAAAAGACTGCAGATGCTGTTGGATTCTGACCTCCCTGCACTCGAAGTGGAATTTCTGGATCTACAGAAGCCCAATTGGTACGCTCTTAATTTCGTTGGAAAGTAGACATCCTGGGCTTTCTAGCAATATATAATAGTCCATACTTTTCCCGAGATTTGATGGCCCAAACTGGCGTTCAAAGTCAGCATAAAACATCTTGGCGTAAAACGCCCAAACTGGCACCAGAATTGGAGTTAAACGCCCAAACTGGCACCAAAGCTGGTGTTTAACTCCAGGAACAGCCTATGCATGAAAAAGCTTCAATGCTCAGCCCAAGCACACACCAAGTGGGCCCCGAAAGTGGATCTCTGCACTATCTGCACTTAGGTACTCATTTTCTGTAAACCTAGGTTACTAGTTTAGTATAAAAACTACTTTTAGAGATTTATTTTAGAGCTTTTTGCCATATTTTACATTTGGAGAGGCTGGCCTCATGGCCATGCCTAGACCTTTTTCACTTATGTATTTTCTACGGTGGAGTTTCTACACCCCATAGATTAAGGTGTGGAGCTCTACTGTTCTTCATGAATTAATGCAAGTACTATTGTTTTTCCTTCAATTCACGCTTACTTCTTCTCCAAGATATACTCTTGTTCTTAATTCAATTAAGTCAGAATGAAGGGGTGACCTGTGACAATCACCCAATCTTCATTACTCGCTTAGCCAAGATCCGCGTGCCTGACAACCACAAAGCGGTCTACCTGAGGTTCAACGTAGTTATTGGACGACAGCTGGAGTATATTCTCTTGGATATCTAATTCACGGACCGAGCCCGTGAGATTAGTATCTTCGTGGTATAAGCTAGATCCATTGGCAGCATTCTTGAGATCCAGAAAGTTTAAACCTTGTCTGTGGTATTCCGAGTAGGATCTGAGAAGGGATGACTGTGACGAGCTTCAAACTTATGAATGTCGGGCACAGTGACAGTGTGCAAAAGGACAATGGTCCTATTTCGACGCTAGCAAGAACTGACAGATGATTAGCCGTGCGGTGACAGCGCATATGGATTTATTTTCATCCGAGAGGATCATACAGCTTGCCATGGAAGGAGGTAACGCATGGTTGGAAGAAGGCAATAGGAAAGCAGAGGTTCAGAAGCAACAAAGCATCTCCATACACTTATCTAAAATTCCCACCAGTGAATTACATAAGTAACTTTATCTTATTTTATATTTTATTTATATTTTAATTATCAAAACCTCATAACCATTTGAATTCGCCTGACTGAGATTTACAAGGATGACCATAGCTTGCTTCAAGCCGACAATCTCCTTGGGATCGACCCTTACTCACGTAAGGTTTATTACTTGGATGACCCAGTGCACTTGCTGGTTAGTTGTGTGGAGTTGTGAAAAGCGTGAATCGCACCAAGTTTTTGGCGCCGTTGCCGGAGATTGTTCGAGTTTGGACAACTGACGGTTCATCTTGTTGCTCAGATTAGGTAATTTTATTTTATTTTTAATCTTTTTATTTTCGAAAAATTTTAAAAAAAATTTATACAAAAAATTTGTATTCTTCAGAATTTTTAAGAATGAATTCTAGAGTTTCATCATGATTTGTTGAAGCCTGGCTGGCTGTCAAGCCATGTCTAAATTCTTTTGGACCGAGGCTTCCACTTATCATTGCAGGAGCTTTTTGATTCCCATCAATTTGGCTATTGTATGTAATGCTCTGCTGAAGCTTGGCTGGTCATTCGCCATGTCTAATCTTTTGGACCGAAGCTTTCACATAAAGCTTGGCTGGCAATTAAGCCATGTCTAAATTTTTGGACTGGAGCTTTAGACTAACATTGCATGATTCCTAGAATTCTTATTAAAAATTTTGTATCTTTTTATTTTTTTTCCAACATAATTTTGAAAAATCCAAAAAAAAAATAACAATAATAAAACCATAAAAACCAAAAAAATTTTGTGTTTCTTGTTTAAGTCTAGTGTCAAATTTTAAGTTTGGTGTCAATTGCATGTTCTAACTTTTCTTAAAATTTTCGAAAAATTCATGCATGTGTTCTTCATTTATCTTCAAGTTGTTCTTGATGATTTTCCTTGTTTGATCTTTAAACTTTCTTGTTTTGTATCCTTTCTTGTTTTTCATATGCATTTTTGAATTACTTGTGTCTAGAGTTTAAAAATTTTTAAGTTTGGTGTCTTGCATATCTTTTTTTTCTTAAAAATTTTCAAAAATATGTTCTTGATGTTCATCATGATCTTCAAAGTGTTCTTGGTATTCATCTTGACATTCAAAGTATTCTTGCATATTTTTCTTGTTTTGATTCATAATTTCTATGTCAGGTTTCATTTTGATGTTTTTTTCTTTTCTCATTAAAATTCAAAAATAAAAAATAATATCTTTCCCTTATTCTTCTCATAAATTTTGAAATTTTGAATTGATTTAGTCAAAGAGTTTTAAAATTTAGTTATTTCTTGGTAGTCAAGTCAAAATTTCAAATTAAAATTTCTATCTTTTTCAAATCTTTTTCAAAAATAAAATCTTCTTCATTTTTCTTAATATTTTCAAAAATTTTAAAAATTTGATTTTCAAAATCTTTTTCTTATTTTATATAATTAATGCTAACAATTAATGTTTAGAGTAAAAAACTTCAAGTTGTTACTTGCCTATTAAGAAATGTTCAATCTTTAAATTCTAGAATCATATATTTTAGTTTCTTGTTAGTCAAGTAATCAACTTTAATTTTCAAAATCAAATCTTTTTAATTTTCTTTTCAAATCTTTTTCAAAATGAATTTGAATCATATCTTTTTCAAAATTTAATTTCAAAATCCTTTTCTAACTTCTTATCTTCTCAAAATTGATTTTCAAATCTTTTTCAATTAACCACTTGATTAGTTTGTTTTAATTTTAAAAAGTTTACTATTTCAATCATATCTTTTTCAAAACCACCTAACTACTTTTCTCTCTCCGATTTTTGAAAATCACTAACCACTTTTTCAAAATTCTTTTTCTAATTTTAATTTATTTTCTCTCTTAAATTTTGAATTATAACTAATAATTAAAATAAAAACAAAAATATTTTCCTTTTATTTTAATTTAAAATTTGAATTCTCTCTCTCTCTCTTATCTCTTTCTATTTATTTATTTATTTACTAACACTTCTCTTCTTCTTATAATTCGAACCCTTTCTCCCTCTCTGTGTTCGAATTCTTCATCTTCTCTCTTCTTCATTTTACTCTTCTATTCTTCTACTCACATAAAAGAATCTCTATACTGTGACATAGAGGATTCCTATTCTTTTCTGTTCTCTTTTTTTTCATATGAGCAGGAGCAAGGATAAGAACATTCTTGTTGAAGCTGATCCGAAATGTGAAAGGACTCTAAAGAGGAAGCTAAGAGAAGCTAAGGCACAACACTCTAGAGAGGACCTGACAAAATTTTTCGAAAAAGAAGAAGAGATGGCTGAACCCAACAACAATTGTGGAGATGCAAGGAAGATGCTTGGTGACTTTATTGCACCCTCTTCTGACTTCTGTGGAAGGAGCATCTCAATTCCTGTAATTAGAGCAAACAACTTTGAGCTTAAGCCTTAATTAGTTTCTCTGATGCAGTAGAATTGCAAGTTTCATGGACTTTCATTAGAAGATCCTCATCAGTTCTTAGCTGAATTCTTGCAAATCTATGACACTGTTAAGACCAATGGGGTTAATCCTGAGGTCTACAGACTTATGCTTTTCCCCTTTGCTGTAAGAGACAAAGCCAGGACATGGTTGGACTCACAACCTAAAGATAGCCTGAACTCTTGGGAAAAGTTAGTCAATACTTTCTTGGCCAAATTCTTTCCACCTCTGAAGTTGAGCAAGCTTAGAGTGGAAGTCCAAACCTTCAGACAGAAGGAAGGTGAATCTCTCTATGAAGCTTGGGAAAGATACAAGCAATTGATCAGAAGGTGTCCTTCTGACATGTTTACATAATGGAGCATCATATGTATATTCTATGATGGTCTGTCTGAATTATTCAAGATGTCATTGGACCACTCAGCTGGAGGATCTCTTCATCTGAAGAAGACGTTTACAGAAGCCCAGGAACTCATTGAAATGGTTGCAAATAACCAGTTCATGTACACTTCTGAAAGGAATCCTGTGAATAATGGGACAACTCAGAAGAAAGGAGTTCTTGAGATTGATACTCTGAATGCAATATTGGCTCATAACAAAATATTGACTCAGCAAGACAATATGATTTCTCAGAGTCTGTCTGGAATGCAAGCTGCAATAGGTAGTACTAAGGAAGCTTCCTCTGAAGAAGAAGCCTATGACCCTGAGAATCCTGCAATGGAAGAGGTGAATTACATGGGAGAATCCTATGGAAACACCTATAATCCTTCATGGAGGAATCATCCAAATTTCTCATGGAAGGATCAACAGAAGCCTAATCAAGGCTTCAGTAACAATAATGGTGGGAGAAATAGGTTTGGCAATAGTAAACCTTTTCCATCATCTTCTCAGCAATAGACAGAGAATTCTAAGTAGAGCCACTCTGACTTAGCAACTGTAGTCTCTGATCTATCTAAGACCACTCTTAGTTTTATGACTGAAGCAAGGTCCTCCATAAGAAATTTGGAGGCACAAGTGGGTCAGCTGAGTAAAAGAGTTACTGAACTCCCTCCTAGTACTCTCCCAAGCAATACAGAAGAGAATAAAAAGAGAGAATGCAAGGCCATCTACACGTCCAACATGGCCAAACCTGTAGAGGAAGGAAAGGCAGTGATTTCCAGTGAGGAAGACCTCAATGGACGTCCACTGGCCTCCAAGGAGTTTCCTAATGAGGAACCCAAGGAATCTGAGGCTCATATAGAGACCATAGGGATTCCACTAAAATTACTGTTGCCATTCATGAGCTCTAATGAAAGCATTAATTGAAAGAATCATAAATAGAATAGAACAATCATTAATCTGAAATACCTCAAATTGCATTAAATAGAATATTCAAATCTTAACATGAAGAGTTCATAAGCCAATTGGGCAACATAAGTCAAATACAAGTAAAAGCATTAGAGTAAATAAAAGTAGAAGAGAAACATAAATTAAAAGAACATTGAACCTGGCATTGAAGAAAACGAGGGAATCCTAATACTAAAATCTAAGAGAAATCCTAATCCTAAATCCTAAGAGAGAGGAGAGAGCCTCTCTCTCTCTAGAAACTACATCTAAAGCCTAAAATTATGAATATGAAAGTTGTATATGTTGTTGTATGAATGAATGCATTGATTCCCCCACTTTATAGCCTCTAATATGTGTTTTTTGGGCCAAAAACTGGGTCAAAAACAGCCCATAAATCGTTGGAGGCAAAATCTGCCACGCAGGTTTTTTGTCACTGCGACACATCCGCTTGGAGAACGCGTTCGCGTTGCCTAGCTCTATGGCCACTATAGTAAATTATATATCATTTCAAAGCCCCGGATGTTAGCTTTCCAACGCAACTAGAACTGCCTCATTTGGACCTTTGTAGCTCAAGTTAGGACCGTTTTAGTGCAAGAGGGTCAGGCTAGACAGCTTAGTAATTTCTTCAACTTCTTGTATTCCTTCCACTTTTGCATGCTTCCTTTCCATCATCCAAGCCATTCCTGCGCTATAAATCCTGAAGTCACTTAACACACATATCAAGGTATCGAATGGTAATAAGAGAGGATTAAACATAGTAATTTAAAGGCTCAGGAAACATGTTTTCAATCATAGCACAACATTAGGAAGGAAATTGTAAAGCCATACATTTTGTATGAATAAGTGTATGAAAGATTGATAAAATCCACTCAATTGAGCACAAGATAAACCATAAAATAGTGGTTTATCAATCTTTGCACACTTAAAAATTAGCATGTCCTCATGCTAAGCTCAAGAGTAGCTATAAAAGAGTGAATAGGAATGGTAAAACTTATGAAATGCAACCTATCTATATGAATGCAACTACCTGCAAAATATTTCTACCTACTTGGTTAAAAGTAAAAAAATCTTTTAAGAATAAATATGAACTGGATTTCACTAATTCAAATCTTAAAAATGAAGTACAAATAAACCTGCAAGAAGAAGATAGCTCATGAAAGCTGGGAATAAGGAATCGTGCATCGAACCCTCACTGAAAGTGTATACGTTTTAATCACTCATGTATTTAAGGTTCGATTCTCTCAATTCTCTACTAACCTTGCTTTCTAAGGCTTTCTCTTCTTCTACCAATCAACAAAAATTTAATGCACAGATACACATATCAAGAGGTCTTTTAAGGGTTGTAATGGGGTTAGGGTCAAGGTAGGATTGTATTTGGCCAAGTGGACTAAAATCTGAATCCTTAATTAACTTAAACTTTCCACCTAACTTTAGACAATCCATGTAATCATAATACCACATCTAACTATCCATTAACCATGTTTTCCACATATTCATGCATTCTAATTTCAAGTACAGTACATATGCATTGCTTTCACCACTTACTTTGGGGCATTTTTGTCCCCTTTTATTTATTTGCTCTTTTTCTCTTTCTCTCTTTTTTTTATATTTTTTTCTTTTTCTATTTTTTTTCTTTTTCAATGCATATGATTAAGGTATTGAATGCATGAACATGTCCTAAATATTTCTTTCACATTTTCATAAAGATATATAACACCCAATTCTTAAACCAAATGTTTCCAAACCCACTTTTTCCCACACTTAATTCATGAACACTCTCACTAGTCTAAGCTAACCAAGGATTAAAATTAAGGACATTATTGTTTTCCGCTTAGAGTTAATGATGTGCTAAAGTAAAGAACAAAAGGGTATAATAGGCTCAAAATTGGTTTGCAAGGGATAATGAAAGGGTAAGGCCATATGGGTATGTAAGTTTAGTGAAACAAGGCCTCAATCACATAAGTGCATGCATACATTAAACAATGGAAATATAGAATTAAGCAAGACAAAGATCACAATTTTAGAGAGAACAACACACACCAAAAATAAAATATTGGTTGATAAGATGCAACCAATTAAGTAGGCTCAAAATCTCACTGGTTTTGTGTGTTCGAGCTCTAAACCATGTTCCCATATCATATTTCTTCAAACAAGTTTTTCAAAAAGTTTAAATCAAATTAGTGAAATGTTATAAAAAGTTTCTTGAAAAAGAAAATATTACTTTAACCAAGTGGTGATAAGATATGCACAAAATCAATCCAATATGCAATCAAACATGCAAATGAAACAATGAACTAAGAAAGAAAATAATATATTGGTGTTGAGAAGAAAATAACTAACCCATGGAAGTCGGTATTGACCTCTCCACACTTAAAGATTGCACCATCCTCGGTGCATGCTGAGATGTGCAAGTGGACGGGCTGCTACAACTGATGCTTTTCTCTAGAGATTGTGCAGATGGACTTGTCTGTTGTCCCATATAGAAGTTTTCTATTTCCCTTCCTCGGTGGCCATCCTGAAAGAAGAGGAAAAAGAAGAAAAAGTAACCCAGAAATAAAGATAAGAAAATAAATAAAGTCTGGGTGGGTTAATGCCAAATAATGGGGTCTCAATTACATGGTAGCTACAACATGCAAGTGAGAAAATAATAGAAGCACATGGCATACCAGTGGTGCAAAATTTGCAACAAAGGGGAGGAGAGGGAGTGGGTAATGCAAGATAATATAAGTGCATATCAATGCAAATGGAATGTAAGTATCATAAAAAAATAGCATTGACTTATGAATAATAATACCCAATCAGAATAAAACAAGTCATGAAGCACCTTAATAATTCAAGAAAAGATGCAATAGTTGAATAAGAAGATTTAACACCAATGGAAAATTAATAAATTTAGAAAAGAAAATAAAAATATGCACAAAATTAAAATGCAATAAATGAAAGTATGCAAATAAACTAAATAAAATAGAATGGAAGTGAAGAGTGATGAGAAGGTAAATAAATGAAGAAAAAGAAAGCAAGAAAGGAGGAAGAAAGAAAGAGAAAAGATAGAAGAAAGAAGAAAGAATGATAATAGAAAGATAAGTAGGATTGGATAAGAAAAGATAGGAATTCTGGCGCTGATCTGGATAAACTGTGCGTCGCATGTGACGTGAACGCGTGGGGCACGCGTTTGCATGGGTTGGGCTATTTTCAAGTGACGCGGACGCGTTTGCATGACCTGAAGTGTGCTATCGGCGCGAGTGCAGCCTCGCGTACGCACAACTCTTTGTTTCATACGCATATTGTCAAAATTCAGTGTGACGCGTGCGCGTGAGTGACGTGCACGCGTGAATGGCTTCTTTTTGAAAAATGACGCGGACGCATGGGGCACGCGTTCGCATGATAGGGCTTGTGCTTCCAGCACCATTCTAGCCCCACTCCATCATAACTCTCTGCCATATACTTTTTTACGTCGATTTTGCAGGGCCACGCATTTGCATGGGTGACGCGGTCGCGTGGGAGGCTCTTTTTCAAAATGACGCGGACGCGTCTTTGACGCGGTCGCGTGGGCATGCTTGTGCTTAAGGCACACCTCCAGCCACGCTCTCGCGTGACTCTCTGCTTTCTTTCTTCTCGTGTCCAAGGCACATATGACGTGGACGCGTCAGCGACGCTTACGTGTTGCATGCATTTTTTTTATGCAGTATGTAGATGCAAATGCAGAATGCAGGTGAATATGCAGAAATTATGAATGAGCACTAGTAAAAATAAAATAAAATAAGACTAACAATAAAAAGGAATGATTATACCATGGTGGGTTGTCTCCCACCTAGCACTTTTAGTTAAAGTCCTTAAGTTGGACATTTGGTGAGCTCCTTGTCATGGTGGCTTGTGCTTGAACTCGTCTTGAAACTTCCACCAATGCTTGGATTTCCAATAAGCTCTATCAAGACCAAGTAAATTTCTCAAGCTTTGATGGAGTTCTTCACAAGCTTTGAGCTCCCAAATTTGATCCTCATATATTCTCGGATCCCAAATCTTGTTTCTACACCCGTCTTCAAGTGGATCATGATGATTCCATCTGGGTGGTTCAGCCTTAGAATTCTCATTTAGGCACCCAAACATCCTCCTAGACCCATTCACTTTGGTTCTATACCAATCCTTGCACTTTAACTTGGAGCATACAACTATATTGAACCTTGCATGACAACTCCAACCACTAACCATCTTCCTCTTACTCTTAACATCACAAAGAGCTTTAAGCTGACCATCTGTCTCAAGGAAACCATATTCAAGTGGGAAAGTAAAGGTCAAGGATAAGAATTTTACCCACTTGAATGTTGTATTGGATGGTAATGGCTTTGGGGGAGAGGTCTCCAAAAACTTTGGCAAGGTGATTTCAAGCTCCATTCCCTTGTGCTCTTCCTTGACAACTTCCACCTCCTTGCAAGCTTCTTCAATATCAACCTCTTTCTCTTTGTAGCTTTCTTCCAATTTGATCTCTTCTTCATTGTTCACCAAGGGCATGGGAGGTTGTGCTTCTTCTTCTTTAATCTCCATGTCAAGTCCAATGGGAGAGGATTCAAATGTAGATAAGAATTCATCAATGATTGAATCCATCTCTTGATCATCACCTTCAAAGTCTTCAACCATGATATGCCTTGGAGGTTGTATACCCTCCTCAACAACAACTTCAAACTCCTTAGAAGGGGGTTCTATGACTGGGCTTTCCCATGGACGTTCCGCATCTCCTAAGTCTTTGACCACTTCTTCCTCTGTAACAATTACAACTTCCTCCAATTGTTCCAATACAAAGTCATGCTGCTCACTGTCCACCGGAGTTTCTAGTGTCTCCTTCATGCTACGTTCTTCATTAAATTCTCCACATAAAGCCATGGGGGTTCCTTGAGTGTCCGAACGTCGGGAAGGTAATCGATTTATTGCTTGCTCTAGTTGATGAAGGGTTGCATGAAATTGATCTACTGTTTCCTTGAGGTGAGCCTGTGATTCTTAGGTCGATGGATATGGTCATGGTGCATATGGAAGTGGTGGTTCTTGGGAGTAATTGGATTGGAACTGGGGTGGATAAGGGTTGGGGTCATGTGGAGGTGAATGGTTGTAGGTGGCTTGTGAGTATGGTGGTTGAAAGCTATGTTCAGGAGGTGGTTCATTAGCATATGATGGAGCTTGCTGGTAACTACAAGGGGGTCCACCATATCTATCATCTTGGTACACATTTCAGAATGGCTCTTGACCATAGTAATTTGGTGGAGGTAGTTTCGAAGGGGTCCACCATAACTATTGTCTTGGCATGCATTGTAGGGTGGTTGTTGTCCATGGTATCTTAGAAGGTGTTGTTGCCGAAAGGGTTGATCAGATCCTCGTCGCTCCATCCAACTTTGATTGTTCCGACCTTGATGTATGTTCCTGTTATAGCTTCCATTCCTTCCAACAACATTAGAACCAAACTTGAAACCAGAGGTGTGAGAATTCATAGTAGCAAAAGAAAATAAAAACAAAAACTAATAAAAAATTAATGAAAATAAACTCCTAAAACTAGAAACACTGACAACAATATAAGATAAAGATTTGAAAAAGGTTTAAATTTTGAAAAGGGTTGATTTTTAAAATTTTAAATTTAAATTTTGAAATTTGAATTTTGAATTTTGGAATTTAAATATTGAAATTTGAAATTTGATTTTGAAATAAGATAAGATAAGATTTTGAAAAAGATATGATTTTTGAAAAAGATTTGAATTTTGAAATTTAAAACTAAGATAAGATAAGATAAAAATTTTAAAATAAAAATCTGAATTTTTTTGTAATTTTCGAAAAAATCAATTAAAATAAAGAGAAAAGATATTTTTGAATTTAATGAGGAAAGAGAAAAACAATAAAATGACACCAAACTAAAATTTTTTTTTAGATCAAAACGAAGAAAACAACCAAGAACAACTTGAAGGTTAAGATGAACACGAAGAACAACTTGAAAATCAAGAAAGAACAAGGAACATTATTTTTGAAAATTTTAATAACTAAATAAAAACCAATAACCTCTTAATTTACGAAAAAGCAAAAATAAAAACAAAAAAAAACTAATAAACAAGCAAAAAAGCAAATATTTACAATAACCAATAATAAGGCACACGTTTGCAATTCCTCAGCAACGGCACCATTTTGACGAACGGATTTCTGCTATCGGCAAAGAATTTTATAAAAATATAATCGTGTTGTAAGTATAGTTTCTAAACCAACAGAGAATCCTTTCGTACAAAAGTTTGGTTGTCACAAGTAACAAAACTCAATAAAATTTATAATCGAAGTATTTAAACCTCGGATCATCTTCTCAAGGAATTTAAGGGAAGTATGATTTATTATTGGTTATGAAAATTTATATTTTTGGGTTTTTTTTAAATAAGGAACAAGTAATTTTAAATGGCAAGAAAAATAAATCAATAACTAAGAAAACTCTTGGCAAGGTATAAGAACTGGAAATCCTATCTTAGTTATCCTTATCAGGTGTGATGAGAATTGGATTTTTGCTCCCACTTAGTTAACCCTTACTAAATAAAGGAAATTCAAGTGGACTAATTAATTTGATCCTCAAGTCCTAGTCAACTCCTATGGAAAGACTAGCTTTAGAGCGATCCAAATCAATCAACAATTCCCAAATTGTCAATCAACTGCTGAGTTTGACAACTCAAGTGTTACCAATTACTTAACCAAAGCCAAAAAGGGAAAATAAATCTAAATCAAATTGAAAGCGTCATAAATAGAATAGAACAATCATTAATCTGAAATACCTCAAATTGCATTAAATAGAATATTCAAATCTTAACATGAAGAGTTCATAAGCCAATTGGGCAACATAAGTCAAATACAAGTAAAAGCATTAGAGTAAATAAAAGTAGAAGAGAAACATAAATTAAAAGAACATTGAACCTGGCATTGAAGAAAACGAGGGAATCCTAATCCTAAAATCTAAGAGAAATCCTAATCCTAAATCCTAAGAGAGAGGAGAGAGCCTCTCTCTAGAAACTACATCTAAAGCCTAAAATTATAAATATGAAAGTTGTATATGTTGTTGTATGAATGAATGGATTGATTCTCCCACTTTATAGCCTCTAATCTGTGTTTTCTGGGCCGAAAACTGGGTCAAAAACAGCTCAGAAATCGCTGGGGGTGAAATCTGCCACGCTGCTTTTTCGTCACTGCGACACGTCAGCGTGGAGCACGCGTTTGCGTCGCCTATCTGTATGGAAACTATAGAAAATTATATATCATTTCGAAGCCCCGGACGTTAGCTTTCTAACACAACTAGAACCGTCTCATTTGGACCTCTATAGCTCAAGTTATGATCGTTTTAGTGCGAGAGGGTCTGGCTGGACAGCTTAGCAATTTCTTCAACTTCTTGTATTCCTTCCACTTTTGCATGCTTCCTTTCCATCCTCTAAGCCATTCCTAGTCACTTAACACACATATCAAGGTATCGAATGGTAATAAGAGAGGATTAAACATAGTAATTTAAAGGCTCAGGAAATATGTTTTCAATCATAGCACAAGATTAGGAAGGAAATTGTAAAGCCATGCATTTTGTATGAATAAGTGTATGAAAGATTGATAAAATCCACTCAATTGAGCACAAGATAAACCATAATATAGTGGTTTATCACTGAGCTGTTAAAGTCGTGGTCCAAAGCAAAAAGAGTGTGCTTAAGAGCTCTGGGCACCTCTAACTGGGGGCTCTAGCAAAGCTGAGTCACAATCTGAAAAGGTTCACCCAGTTATGTGTCTGTGGCATTTATGTATCCGGTGGTAATACTGGAAAACAAAATGCTTAGGGTCACGGCCAAGACTCGTAAAGTAGCTGTGTTCAAGAATCAACATGCTGAACTAAGAGAACCAATAACACTATCTGAATTCTGAGTTCCTATAGATGCCAATCATTCTGAACTTCAAAGGATAAAGTGAGATGCCAAAACTGTTCAGAGGCAAAAAGGCTACAAGTCCCGCTCATCTAATTGAAACTAATTTTCATTGATAAGTTTGGAATTCATTGTATATTCTCTTCTTTTTATCCTATTTTGTTTTCAGTTGCTTGGGGACAAGCAACAATTTAAGTTTGGTGTTGTGATGAGCGGATAATTTATACCCTTTTGGCATTATTTTTACAAAGTTTTTAGTATATTTTAATTACTTTTTATTATATTTTTATTAGTTTTTATTCAAAAATTACATTTCTGGACTTTACTAGGAGTTTGTGTATTTTTCTATGATTTCAGGTATTTTCTGGTTGAAATTGAGGGACCTGAGCAAAAATCTTATTCAGAGGCTGAAAAAGGACTGCAGATGCTATTGGATTCTGAACTCCCTGCACTCAAAGTGGATTTTCTGGAGTTATAGAAGCCCAATTGGCGCGATCTAAATTGTGTTGGAAAGTAGACATCCTGGGCTTTCCAACAATATATAATAGTCCATACTTTGCCCGAGATTAAGGTGTGGAGCTCTACTGTTCTTCATGAATTAATGCAAGTACTATTGTTTTTCCTTCAATTCACGCCTACTTCTTCTCCAAGATATACTCTTGTTCTTAATTCAGTTAAGTCAGAATGAAAGGGTGACCCGTGACAATCACCCAATCTTCGTTACTCGCTTAGCCAAGATCCGTGTGCCTGACAACCACAAAGCGGTCTACATGATGTTCAACGTAGTCATTGGACGACAGTTGGAGTATATTCTCTTGGATATCTAATACACGGACTGAGCCCGTGAGATTAGTATCTTCGTGGTATAGGCTAGAACCATTGGCAGCATTCCTGAGATCCAAAAGTCTAAAACTTGTCTGTGGTATTCTGAGTAGGATCTGGGAAGGGATGACTGTGACGAGCTTCAAACTTGCGAATGTTGGGCACAGTGACAGTGTGCAAAAGGACAATGGTCCTATTCTGGCGCTAGCGGGAACCGACAGATGATTAGCCGTGCGGTGACAGCACATATGGATTTGTTTTCATCCGAGAGGATTATACAGCTTGCCATGGAAGGAGGTAACGCATGGTTGGAAGAAGGCAATAGGAAAGCAGAGGTTCAGAAGCAACAAAGCATCTCCATACGCTTATCTGAAATTCCCACCAGTGAATTACATAAGTAACTTTATCTTATTTTATATTTTATTTATATTTTAATTATCAAAACCTCATAACCATTTGAATCCGCCTGACTGAGATTTACAAGGATGACCATAGCTTGCTTCAAGCCGACAATCTCTGTGGGATCGAGCCTTACTCACGTAAGGTTTATTAGTTGGACGACCCAGTGCACTTGCTGGTTAGTTGTGCGGAGTTGTGAAAAGTGTGAATCACGATTCCGTCGCACCAGTAACACCTTTCTAACCCTCTCTTTGTATATAGTTTTAATTCATTGCATTTTGTTTCTTGTAGATAGCTCATGTTTAGTTTAATATCAAGTTTAGTTAGGTTAAATTTTAGTTTAGATCATGTAGTTGTACAATGTTTGATGTTTTGGGGTTGAAACCCGTTTGTTGAGCTCAAGTTTGGTGCCTTAGAGCTTAAAAAATATTTGGAAAAAATAGAGCATGTGCATGCGCACACACCTGTGTGTACGCACACCTCCCGAAAAATCTGCATCCTGTGCGTACGCACACTCATTAACACCCCCTGTTCGGAGTGCTCGAACACCTTATGCATTCGCGTCCCGTTCTTTTTGCCTCTCGTGCGTATGCACGGACCTGTGTGCGTACGCACAGATGGCGAATTTTGACGTTTCATTATCTAAAAAAAAAAACTCTCTTTCTGTGCGTGCACACACCCCATTCTACACCTTTTGTGCGTACGCACGGCCTTGTGTGCGTACGCACGACTCTGTTTTCTCACCACCCTACTTCTTTTCTTCTCTTCTTTTCTCTTCCCCTCTCTTATTTCTCTTCTTCAACCACCATCCATCACTATCATTCACCACCCACCATACTCACGTTTAGTTAGCTAGTTAGTTAGTGTTTAGTTAGTTAGTTAGCTTAATTTTCTGTTTTGGTGCTAAGTGTTGGATGATTGAGTTGATTTATTGATTCTGTGAGACATTGCTGTTGAATTATTGATGTTGTTATTGCTAGTAATTGTTGGTTGTCTTTATTGATGTCATACTTTGTTGCTTGGTATTGAGTTTTGAATGTTAAATTTTGCACATACCATGTACTTATGACATTGCCTTCATGAATCTTTTTGGATTTCTAAATCGCATGTAGCTACCATGTGATTTGATTTCATTATCAATTATTAGGCAATTGTTTTTAGTTGATGCATTTTTTGTTAGGTGATGCTTGTTATGATTGATTTTTATTTAAGTCACCTAGTTGATGCATTGAAATTAAGAAATTGTGAAATTGAATTATAAGCCCACCTAGTGACATTTTTTTGAGCTTTTTAAGCTTTGTGGATTATGCTTGCCATGTTTTTCCACTTCATGTCATTTAGGTGTTTCAAACAAACTTTTCTTCATTATCCATTTCACAATTTCTTGATTCTTGCTTGAATGCTCTTGTGCTTCTTCATTCCTTGTTTGTTTATCTTAACCTATAAGTTTTCTTTAAAGTATTTCAAGCACACTAGAATGAGTGAAGTGCATACTTATTTTGTGTAATTGTGAGATAGCTTTCTATGCTAGTGTGTGTGTTCTAAACTGCGCAACTTAGAATTCACACACTTCTTTTCATCAATGTCACAAACTAATTCACTCACTTCATTTTAGTGATTCTTATCTCATTCCAATACTATATGCTTCCTTGCTTTTGCATTTACTTGTATTGACATCCTGTTTTCTATTTTTATTGGATGATGCACCATTAGCAACAAAGGAAGCGGGAGAAAGAGCATGCAGCAGCTGGTTGATCCACCAGCTGAAGGTGGCAATCCGAAGTCGCCATACCCCCCTTGCTCACCGTTGAATGCACGGAGAACCGTGTAACCCTTTAAGTGTGGGGAGGTCGTCACCGATCGGCAATCTTGGGTGACAGATTTCTAATCCCAAATAGTTGCACATTTTATTTTTTTTAGTTATATATATTTCATAGCTTTAATTGTATTTTTTCTTAGTTTATTGTATTTCTTTGCATATATATAATAAGCTTAGTTAAAATAATGAAATTTTCCAAGAAAAACATTCTTAGTAGGGCATTGATATCCTAATTGATTTGAGTTGGTATTTGTTTTATTGAAACTTGCTTGAAATATATTGTGGGACATGTTTTGAGCCAAGAACACATAAGCATGTGAGTTTTGAGCCTAACTATGTGGTTGCATCATATAACCACTATGTTCATTCTTGTGTTTGTTATTCTCTTTTTATGATTGTAATCTTTGATTTGTTTGATTCTTTATGTCCATTGTTTGATGTATATATGCATTTATATGATTGAGGCCATCATTTCATTTAGCTCACTTACCCAAATAGCCTACCCTTTTATCTTCCTTTATTAACCAACTTTGAGCTTATTTCAATCCCCTTTTGTTCTTAAAAGTTAGCACATTACTAGGCTTAAAGCGGAAAACAATAAAGGTCCTTTATTTGGATCTTTGATTAGCTTAGGTTAGTGAGAGTGTGTATCATCTAAGTGTGGGAAAGTTTGGGAACTTTGGTTGAGGTAAAAGTGGATTTTTGTATTTTTGTTAAAGATCTTGGAAATTTGGTAGATACTCATGCATTAAATGTTTAAACCATATGCATTGATGCTCTTGTATATATTTTAGTTTGAAAAAAATTGAAATGAAAACAAAAAAAAAGAAAAGAAAAAATATATAGAAAAAGAAAAAAAAAGAAAAAAAGCAATAAAAGGGGGGACAAAATGCCCCAAAGTTTGAGAAATAACAATGCATATGGAATATGAATTGAAGAGAATGCATGAGTGTGTGAGAAAAGTGAGGAATGGGTATTTAGGTTTGCATTTGAATTGTATAGGTTGTTATGTAGGTTAGGTGAGAGTTTAAGTTAGTCAAAGATGCAAATTTCAAGCTCACTTGATGATATGCATCCTTACCTTTACCCTAGCCCCGTTATAACCCATGAAAAATCCTCATGATTCTTGTATACATACATTGAATGATTGTTGATTGTTAGATGAAAAAAAAATCTTAGAAAGCATTATTATAAGAGAATTGAGTGAATCAACCCTAAATGCTTGAGTGATTAGAGTGTATACACATCCGGTGGGGGGTTCGATTGCTCAAATTCTATGTTTCCACTTATTATTATTGCTTATCTTGCAAGTCGTTAAACTCTTTTCAATAGCTCAATTCAATTGTGGAGTTGATTTGATTGCTTTAACCCTCATGTTTATATATGTATTCTTGAAATTTGATTTATTTTAACTAAGTTGTTGCATTCATTTAGATAGATTGCATATAGGTAGTTTCCTTGCATTGAATAAATATAATACCCCTTGTTTCTTTCTTGAGTTTAGCATGAGGACATGCTATTGTTTAAGTGTGGGGATGTGATGAATCCACATTTCATGGTATTTATTTGCTCTAATTGGGTGGATTTCATCAACTTTCCTTGCACTTATTCAATGAAATAGCATGGTTTTGTAAATTCTCCCTAAATTGTGCTTAAAAGTGGAAACATACTTTTTAGGCCCTTAATTGCTAAATTTTTTATTTACTTTAATTCCATTTGATGCCTTGATGTGTTTGTTGAGTTTTCAAGCTTGTAAGACAAAGATTGGATTGAAGGAATGAAGAAAAAGCATGTAAAAGTTGAGAATTCATGAAGAAATGGAGTTTGGAGCATTTCAGCAAGTGTGAGTGCACACAACTATGTGTGCGTACGCACAACACTTTGTGCGTACGCACAGGTCCCAGCTCGTGACATCATTTAATGCAATTCTCTGACAGCAAATTTTGGGCCTCCAAAACCGAACCCAACTCATTTCTGAAGCCATTTCAACCCTAATTCAAGAGGAGGTAAGGGAGGGGGGAGCAACAAGGTTTAGATTTTTTCATGTTTTTGTCTTAGTTTTCTAGAGAGAGAAGCTCCCTCTTCTCTCTAGAATTAGGTTAGGTTTAGTTAATTTTCTCTTATATTGATGCTTTAATTCTTGTCTTGATTTAGTTTCTTTACTATTTCTTCTTCTAGCTTCTTACTTCTTTTAGTTTTACTTATTATTTCTTTTATTTGGTTATTTTATTGTAATGAACTCTTGTTAATTTAAATTTATATTAATGCAATTTAATGTTTCTTTGTTTATTGTTATTTAATTGAGTTGTTATTATTGTTTTCTTGCACTTGGTAGCTTTAGATTTTATTTTGATTACAATTTAATATGCTTTTATTTTCATGCACACCAAGTGTTTGATAAAAATACTTGGCTTAGTTTTTACTTAGTTTTTCCTCACTCTTGGCTTGGAATTGAGGACTTTGGTGACCTTGAGTCATTAATGTCCATTCTTGATTGATATATTAGAGTAGTTAGTTAATTTAGTTTTCACTAACTCTAAGTCTTCCATTAATAGAGTTGGCTAGGACTTGTGGATTGAAATCAATTATGCCTATTTCACTTATCCTCGATGTTAGGGTTGACTAAGTAGGATTAACTCTTCATAATCATCATATGTTTGTGGTCAATGGCTAGGATAGGTAATCTTGACTCTCAACCCTTGCCAAGAGGTTTCTTAGCATTTGAATTTCCCTTTTCTTTGATTAATTGACTTTGAATTTAATTGCTTTCATTTAAATTCTTGCATGTTTGTTTACTTTCTTGCTATTTACATTACTTGCTTCTTGCCATCAAAACCTTATTTCCCTCATAGCCAATAATTGAGCACCTCATTGCAATTCCTAGGGAGAACGACTCGGGACTTAAAACTCCCGATTTATATTTGTTTGGATTGTGACAATCTTTTGAATTAAACTTTGATGTTGGTTGATTGTGGATTTGGGACTATACTTGCAATGCCAATTCTATTTTGAGAAAAATTCCTAACCCACTTTCGGCCATCATCAACCTCCTCAAAGTCTTCCATCATGATATGCTTTGGAGGTTGTACACCTTCCTCAACATCAAATTCAAACTTCTTGGAAGGAGGCTTTATGACTTGAGATTTCCCTGGAGGTTCTGCATCTCCTAAGTCTTCAACCACTTCTTTTGCTTAAACCATTACGGCTTCCTCCACTTGCTCTAGTACAAAATCCCATTCCTTGGTACAAAATCCCATTCCACTGGAGTTTCTAATCTCTCTCTCATGCTTCGTTCTTCATTAGATTCTCCACATGGTACCATGGGAGTTCTTTGAGTGTTCAAATGTAGGGAGGGTAAATTATTTACTACCTCGGTCAAGGTAGCCATGAATTCTAGTGCCGTCCTTTGCGTCTCTCTTTGCCCTTGAAGAATAAAACCAAGGGTGTCATCTATTGGAGATTGGAGTGGATATGAGGGTTCATTGCTTGGGAGGAAGGGTTCATGATAGGAAGGTGGTTCATCTTGATAAAGATATGGATATGATGTATATTGAGGTGGTTCTTGAGAGTATGGGTATTGGAATTGTTGTGGTTCTAAGTATGGCTCATATGGTGGTTGGTATAATGGATAAGGATTAGGATCATATGAAGGTGTTTGGTGGTATGACGCTTGTGAGTATGGTTGAGGGCTATGTTGTGGAGGAGGTTCATAGGCATATGGTGAAGGTTGTTGATAATCACAAGGAGGTCCACCATAGCCATTGGATTGATATGCATCTTGGAATGGCTCTTACTCATAGTTTGCCGGAGGAGGTTGTTGCCATGAGGATTGATCATATACTTGAGCCTCCTCCCACCGTTGATTGTCCCATCCTTGATGCATGTTCTCATTGTAATTTTCATTTCCTACAACATAGTTATAACCACACTCATAGCCAAAAGGATGAAAATTCATGATAACAATAGAAAATAAAAACAAAAGCTGACAAAAATAAGCAAGCAAAGTCCTAAAACTAACAAAAACTATCAAAGAAGCAAAAGGTGAATATATTCACAATATATACAATAACCAATAATAAGGCACACATTTACAAGTCCCCAGTAACGGCGCCAAAAACTTGATGGAGGATAAATGTTGGTAAAAAATTTCTCAATAAAATCACATTGCAAGTATAGTTCTAAACTGACATATAATCCTCGGTCAACATTTAATTTGTTTGTCACTTAAGTCAAACCCAATAAAAAACTGAAGTATTTAAACCTTGGGTCGTCTCTCACAGGAATTGCAGGGAAGTGTACTTATTACTAGTTGTGGTAAAATATTTTTGGGGTTATTGAATGATGAACATGGAATGTAAATAACAAGAAAATAAACTAACAACTAAGAAAAATCCTAGCAGGGGTTGAGAATTGGAATTCCTATCCTCATTATCATCGTCACTTGTGATGGTAATTGCCTTTTGCTCTCACTTAGTTAACCTCTAACAATTGAAGGAAAGTCAAGTGAGAAAAATCAACTTAGTTCACAAATGCTAGTCAAAGACTAGATTTAGTGAAGTTCAAGCTAACCGGCAATGTTCGATTACCAATCAACAAGAGACTTTGACAATTCAAGAGTCTCCAAACTCAATCCAAGCCAAGAACACAAAAATTTATTTTAAAATCTAACCAAGCATTTTATCAAACACTTGGAAGGTGCAAAATAAAAACATAGAAAATTAACAAGAAATAGTAAAATCTAAGACTAACAATTACAAGAAAACAATAACAACAAATTAAGGAAAGTGACAATAAACATAAAATACCTCAAAGTGCATTAAAAGAAAATTGGAATCAACAAGGAGTCATGAACAATAAAGCAACAAGGTAAAGGAAACAACATATAAAACCAAGAAAGCAAAGAGGTAATAACAAGAAGTTAAAAGAGGAACTTGAATCAAGATAAGAAGTAAATCTAAACCTAGATGAAACTGAAAATAAAAGAAGAAACCCCAAAACCTGGAGAGAGGAGAGAGCCTCTCACTCTAGAATTCTACATTTAAAAACTAATGTGTTGAATGAATTCTCAATCATCTATCCTCCTTCACTCCCAGCCTCTAGTCTTCATTTTCGGACCTGAAACTGGGCCAAAAGCAGCCCAGAAATCGCCCCAGCGTATTCCCTTTATTGCACACGTGACGCTCGCCACGCGTACGCGTCTTTTGAACTCTGCACTGGCCACGCTTACGCGTCAGTCACGCGTACGCATCATTAGACGATGCTCCTGGTCACGCGCACGCGTCAACCATGGGTACGCATCGACACCAACTCCTCAAATCTTTAATTCTTTGTGTTCCTTCCACTTTTGCATGTTCTCTTTCCATCCTTTTAGCCATTCCTGCCCTATAAACTTTGAAATCACTTAACAAATACATCACGGCATCAAATGGTAATATGAGAGGATTAAAAATTAGTAATTTAAAGGCCTAGGAAGCATGTTTTCAATCATAGCACAAAATTAGGAAGGAAACTTAAAAACATGCAAATTATATGGATAAGTGTGAGTAAAGTTGATAAAATCCACTCGATTTGATCCAAAATAAGTCATAAGATAGTGGTTCATCACGTATACCCCCTTTTTCCTTTTACGTGAATCTCTCTTCTCGGTGTTTCTCATAATTGAAAAGGAAGAAAGCTCATTTCGGTGGTTTATAGGTTGGGTCTTGGGTCTAGTTTGGGCCCAGTCCAACTAGTTTGGCCCATTAGTCTGATTTTGGGCCAAAATATTTATAATTAGTGTCAAAATTCGTATTTTCAATATTTCTACTCCTCTAAATTATAAAAATTAATTTTTCTAATTTTTTTGAATACTAATTAATTTTTTGACTAATTATTAATTATTTTCACATGGTTTACATCTTTCCCACTTAATTAAAAATTTTGTCCCCAAAATTTATATTCTGTTAGCTAAAAATAGGTGTGGATAGTCTTTTCTCATTTCTTACTCAAGTTCCCAAGTGTCACTACCTAAAAATAGGCAACACTAAAATTTGTAACGCCTTAAAACCGTTCGCTTAGATGGTTTTAGACAACGGTTTTTTAAAGTGTTGCTGTTGAAGTTCAATTTTTCACTACGTTATAGCAACAATATAAAACCGTTCTCTTTGACTATTTTAAAGAACGGTTTTATAACCGTTACAATGATTTGTTTTTAGGCAACAATTTTTTATTGTTGTTTAAATATTTGGACAAAGAATACGCATAAAAACCGTTGCCAATATTGTAACACTTTAAAACCGTTCTATTAGATGATCTTAGATAATGGTTTTTACAATGTTACTGTTGAAGTTCAATTTTTCACTACGTTATAGCAACAAAATATAATCGGTCTCTTTGACTATTTTAAAGAATGGTTTTATAACCATTACATCAATTATTTTGTTGAGAAATAATTTTCTAATATTGTTTAAATAATTTAACAAATATTATTTATGGAGAAAATAAATTTAAAACAAATATTAGTTTTTGTTCCATTCAAGTGACCACAGCCACCATCGCCGCTGACCTTGAAGGGAAAACGAGAGTGAGAGAGAGACATGCACAGAACACGTGACACGAGGAAGAGAAGGAGCTCGTCTTCATTGCCGCCGTCGCCGTGCCTTGCCGCCGTTGCCGTTGTTGGAAGCTGTCGCTGTCACTAGAAGGAACCAAACAAGGAGAGGAGGATGCTGTTGATACTTAATGAGCGGATATTTTATACGCTTTTTGGCATCATTTTCATATAGTTTTTAGTATGTTTTGTTTAAGTTTTATTAAGTTTTCATAGGTTTTAGTGTAAAATTCACATTTTTGGATTCTACTTTGAGTTTGTGTGTTTTTAGGCAATTTCAGGTATTTTCTGGCCGAAATTGAGGAGCTGGAGCAAAAGTCTGATTCAGAGGCAGAGAAAGCACTGCAGATGTTGTCTGGATCTGACTTCCTTGCACTCGAAAGAGCTTTTCTGGAGCTACAGAAGTCCAAATGTAGCTTTCTCAACGGCTATGGAAATCTAACATACAAGGCTTTCCAGAAACATATAATAGTCCATACTTTGCTTCATAATTGAAAGCCCAAAACTGGCGTCTAACGCCAACCTCCTGTCCTATTCTGGCATCCAGCGCCCACAAGGAGGAGACCAACATCCAAACAACCAAGAAGGACCCCTAGCCAGTGTTCAATGTCCTAGAGGCCTCCTAGCACGTGGATCTCATCAAAGTTCAGCCCAAACATTCCCTAAGTGGGCCCGAGAAGTGGATTTTAGCACTAAAAGATTGTTTTACCCTTTCTTATGTAATCCTTAGTTATTAGCTTAGTATTTAAAGGATTGGATGCCATATTTCATTTTACACATTGTGTTTTCTATCAGTATAAGTCTCTAAACCTCCTAGGTTGAGGGGAGGAGCCCTGCTGAGTTTTATGGATTAATAAAAGTATTATTGTTTCTCTTCAATCCGTGTTTGATTCAATTCTAAGATGTATCTTCGTTCTTCAACTTGATGAATGGGATGACCCATGATAATTATCTTCGTTCTTCATACTAAGACCGCGTGCCTGACAACCACCCGTGTTCTTCTTGGGTTCGTGTGAATACGTAACTGGAAAGCATCAAACCACCAGCTTGATTATACATCTCTTAGACGGCTAATCCACGACTTCGTTGGGAACTTCTTGAGACACCAGTTCAGCCGAGGTATGGGGAGATTAGGGTCTCTGTGGTAGAGGCTAGAACCCAAAGGCGCAACATTCTTTGATCCGAAAGATTCGACCTTGTCTGTGGCGTTTTGAGTAGGATTATTAAGGAGAATGGACTGTAGGAGCTTCACCCTCAATCAGAATGGATCCACACTAACCCTGGGGTTCAGATCTGGAATAGATTGGCAACCGCGACCGTACGGCATTGATAACATACAGCCTGCCATAGAAGAAATCATTCACAATTGAAGAAGACAGTAAGACAAAAGTTAATCCAGAAGGACAAAGTATCTCCAAGCCTTAACCATCTTCTTATCATTATAAACAGGTAAACCTAGTTTAGATCTCCTTATTTTCTTTTATGCAATTAATCAAACCACCTACCTTTCTATCTGCCTGAATAAGATCTACAAGATAACCATAGCTTGCTTCAAACCACAATCCTCGTGGAATCGACCTTGACTCACTCAGGTATTACTTGGACGACCCAGTGCACTTGCTAGTACAGTTGTACGAAGTGTGGGGATTCGTACGACTACCATGTTTTTGGCACCATTGCCGGGGATTGTTCGAGTTTGGACAATTGACGGATTATCTTGTTGCTTAGATTAGGTAAATTTCCTTTTCTTTACAAGTTTAGTTTTTTTTATTTGAGTCCTTTTGTTTTCTTTTCAAAAATTTTTCAAAACCTTTTCTGTTTTTGGCTATGTATTTCTTTTGATTTTTTTACTTTGAGTCTTACCTGTTTCTTATTTTCTTTTTCAAAAATTTTTCAAAACCTTTTCTTTTCTTTAGTAATCTTTGTCTTTTGTTTGAGTCTTGTGTCAATCTTTAAGTTTGGTGTCCTTTGGTCACTTTGGTTTTCATCTCTTGTAACCTGTTCTTGGTTTTCTTTCTTGATATTCGAACTATTCTTGGCAAATTTTCTTGTGTTTGATTTGAGTTTCATTAAATTTAATGTCTTTTGGTGTTTTTATTTTTTTAATTTTCAAAAATTTAGAGTCTTAGATCCAAAAATTTTTAAGTTTGGTGTCCTTTGCATGTTCTTGTTTTCTTTGAATTCTTTGAGTTTTATTCTTGGTGTTCTTCTTGATCTTTAAAGTGTTCTTGTTTTTCTTCTTATTTTGATCTTAAAATTTTTAAGTTTGGTGTCTTTTGGTGTTTTTCCTTTCAATTTTCGAAAATTTAGTGTCTTAGATCTAAAAATTTTAAGTTTGGTGTGATTTGGTTGTTTTTCTCTTTCTTCATTAATTCAAAAAATCAAAAAAATATTTTTCTATCTTTATTAAAAAAATTTTTTCGAAAATTTCAAGCAAAATTTCAAATTTTAATTTCAAAATCATTATCTTATCTTATCTTAATTTAAAAAATCAAATTTCAAATCTTATCATATCTTTCTTTTAATTTGATTCTTTCTTATCTTATCTTTCTTTTAAATTTTAAAATTCAAAACCTTTTCAAATCTTTATCTTATCTTTTGTTATCTTTCATTAAGTTTCAAATTATTTTTTTATCTTATCATAAATTTGAATTTCAAAATAAAATCTTTTCAAAAATCAAATCTTTTTCAAATCTTAAAATTCAAATTTTTAAAATCTTTATCTTATCTTAAATCAATTTCAAATTTTCAAAATCAAACCTTTTTCAAAATTCAAATTTCAATTTCTTATCTTATCTTAATTCCATTCAATTTTCAAAAATTCAAATTTCAAAATAAAAAATTCAAAATTTCAAAATTCAAGTTTTCAAAATTCAAATTTTAAAATTTAAATTTCAAATTACAAAATTTAAAGTTTTCAAATTTCAAATTTCAAATTTTAAAATCGAATCTTTTTTCAAATCTTTTTAAATCTTATCTTATCTTGTTTGACTTATTCTTTCAAATCCTAATCTTTCTTTGACTGTTTTTTAAATTCAAATTTGAAATTTCAAAAATTTAATTTTCAAAATTCAATCTTCAATTTTCAAAATCAAATGTTTTAGTTTATTTTCAAATCTTGTTGATTAGTTATTTACTTATCTTATCTTATTCTCTTTTCTACTCTTCTTTCTCTTTCCTCTTTTTCAAAACCTCCTAACTAATTCCTCTTTCTTCTTTTTTCGAAAATTCTTACCTCTTTCTCCCTCTTCTATTTTCGAAAATTATCTACTTCTTTCTCTCTCTTATTTTTCGAAAATCCCCTCTTTGATTTTAAATCTTGTTAGTTAATTGGTTTTCATATCTTTTCTTGATCTTTCCTTTTCTTGTATTTTTTTTTTTGAAATTTCTTAATTATTTCTTTTACTTTCGAAATAGTTTTCCATTTTTATTTTATTTATTTATTTAATTTTCGAAAAAAAAATTCATCTCTCTCCCTCTACCTCTATTCTTCTTGTCTTCTCAAGACATCTTACTAGAAGTGCTCTATACTCTAATATAGACACACACACCTTCCCACTTCCTTGTTTTCTGACTGAGTGTACAAGAATAGGGAGAGTTCACCATGAACACGAATGGGGATGAACAGTTTAGAAGAACTTTGGGGTCTTATACAACTTCCACTCCTTACTTCTATGGAAGCAGCATTAGCATACCTCCTATTGGAGTAGCTAACTTTAAGTTCAACCCACAGTTAATCATTCTAGTGTAGCAAAACTGTCAATTTAATGGAATTTCACAAGAAGAGCCCATGGAAATCATTGTAGAACTCCTGCAATTAGCTAACACAGTGATGCCAAGGCATCTTAGGCTAGTTTCACTAGCCTTTTTCACTTGTTTTCATTAGGTTTTATGCATTTTCTTGAGCAATAAGTAAGTATTTGGATAAAAATTTTATGCAGACCTTGATTCAATCAAGCATGGATAAATTGATACATTTTCATAAGATTTATGCTAGATTTACTTATTTATTATAAATGTTGCAAACATCTTGTGATTATAGCAAACTTTTTGATGCATTTGTTTGGTTGATGATAGGTGGAAGGAAGCAGAGGAATCGCAAGGAAGAGGCAAGGGATGCAACGTTGGTGGCCAAAGTTGGCTCACCAACGTTGCCTCAAACATTAAGGAAGAGGGCCATGCAACGTTGGTTGCCAAAGTTGGCTCACCAACATTGCTAGGCAACGTTCTACAAGGGCTTAAAGTGCAACGTTGGTGGCCAAAGTTGGCTCACCAACATTGCTGGCAACGTTCTTACAAAAAGGGGGTGCAACGTTGGAGGGAACGTTGGCTTACCAACGTTACCTCCAACGTCTTCGATGAGACTCAAAGTTGGAGCTGAAAAAATTGCCTTGTGTGCATACGCACAAGAAGAAAAAGTTCAAGTGTGCGCACACATAAGGCAGTGTGCGTACGCACAAGCATGCAACATTGGAGGTAACATTGGGAAACCAACGTTGGGTCCAACGCCTGCGATAAAAATTTCAAATCTAGAGTTGGAAATTTTGCTGTGACGCGTGCGTGTCGATGACGCGTACGCGTGAACGTGAATTTTAACCAATCTCGCGAACGCGTGGATGAACGAACGTTGGTGCACTAACGTTGGGTCAAACGTTAGGTACAACGCTCAACCTTTTTCAAAGAACGTTTGACCCAACGTTTTCCTATAAATGTTGATCACCAATGTTGATGCTGACTCCACCATAATTGGGCACCCATGCAGATTAAGAACATTAGTTTGCCAACGTCCCTTCTCAACGTCATTGAGAGCCACTTTAACTGCTTCAATGATTAAATTGGAGGATAACTAGATTGAACATTTTTCTTTTCTTTTGTTAATTAGTTTTAATTTCAACTGTTTACTGTTATTCTCTACAATTTAAGCTGTTTTTATTTGTCATTTACTTTCTAGCACACTAATCCACTAACTGTTTGATCATTTTAATTAGTTTTAATTTCCTTTTGGTACTAACCACTCTAACCATTAATTATTTTTTTAGTGTAACTTCTCCACTTGCTGTTTTCCTGTTGTTTGCTGAGTGTATGACAGGTAGAAGAGGAGCAGCCTCAACTTCTTTTTTTGACAGTGAACCAAAGAGGACCTTCCTTAGACTAAGGAGGGAAGCAAGAGGTAAAGGAATTACTGGAGAAGAGTTGGAAGAAGATTTGGACATTATAATGGAGGAAGAAGTTCATAATCATGCTGGAGAAGGTGCTGGTAACTATGTTGGGTAGGAGAGGAGAGTTCTAGGCTCTTACATCAACCCAAACCCTGGGAATTATGGGAGCAGCATTCTAAAACCAACCATTCATGCCAATAACTTCGAGTTAAAGCCACAGCTCATCACCCTTGTTCAAAACAATTGCTCATTTGGAGGAAGTACCCAAGAAGATCCCAATCAACATCTAACCACATTTTTGAGAATATGTGATACTGTGAAGTCCAATGGTGTTCACCCTGACACCTACAGATTGCTGTTATTCCCTTTTTCTCTCAGGGATAAAGCATCAAAGTGGCTAGAGTCCCTTCCTAAGGAGAGTTTGACAACATGGAAAGATGTGGTAAATAAGTTCTTGGCAAGATTTTATCCTCCCCAAAGGGTTAACAGATTGAGGGCTGAGGTACAAACATTCAGGCAACAAGATGGTGAAACTCTCTATAAAGCATGGGAGAGATACAAGGAATTGACAAGAAAGTGTCCTCTAGACATGTTCAATGAATGGGTACAACTATACATTTTCTATGAAGGATTGTCACAAGAATCAAAGAAGGCCTTAGATCACTCTTCAGGAGGATCTCTCAATAAGAAAAAGACAATTGAAGAGGCCATAGATGTCATAGAAACTATAGCCAATAATGAATACTTCTATGCCTCTGATAGAAGCACCAACAGAGGAGTGATGGAACTGAATCACATGGATGCATTGCTAGCTCAAAACAAGCTAATCACTAAGTAATTGGCAAACCTCACCAAGCAAATGGAGAGAAATCAAGCTGCAGCAATCAATACTCAACCACCAGCCCAAGCAGAGTTGAATGCAGAGGAAGGAGGAGATTGGGAGCAAGTCAACTATGTTGGAAACTCATCAAGACAAGCCTGTGATCCATACTCCAAAACCTATAACCCTAGTTGGAAGAACCACCTAAACTTTGGGTGGGAAAACCAGCCAACCCAGAACCAAGATCATAGAGCTTACAACTCCACTACCAACAAACCAACCAAAGACCATACTAAGCCCCACGCAACAACTCTTTCTAATCTCCATATCAAGCCCAAATAGCCATTCTCAGCATCCCAATTCCAACCCACCATCACCATCTGAGGATAGACTATCCCTGATTGAGGCCTTGCTTGGAGATCTGTGCAAGGAGGTTCAAGACAATAAGGCCTTCAAGGATGAAGTAAGGTTTAATATGAAGAATCGGGGAGATACCATCAAGAAGCTTGAATCTCAAGTGGGATACCTCTCTCAACAAATTCCTAAGCCTACTGACAACTTTCCAAGTG
Source organism: Arachis ipaensis (assembly GCF_000816755.2). NCBI lineage: Eukaryota > Viridiplantae > Streptophyta > Magnoliopsida > Fabales > Fabaceae > Arachis > Arachis ipaensis. The sequence goes on from NC_029792.2 coordinate 81,138,149, forward strand.
ATACTGAGAAGAACCTAAGAGGAGAGACCAAGAAGGTGAGATAGGAAGAATGCAAGTCAATCACTCTAAGAGATGAAGAGATTTTGGAGGAAGAATTTAGCAAGCCATCAGAGCATACTCAAGGAGTTCCACAGGAGATACTGGATGAGAAGGAACAAGGAATTGATCCTGCACAAATGAAGGAACCAATGGAGAAGGAAGTCCTGAAACCATATATACCAAAAGCACCATTCCCTCAGAGGCTCAGGGGTGGTGAAAAGGATAAGACTTATTCCAGGTTCCTAGATGTATTTACATCTTTTCATATCGAAATTCCCTTCATTGAAGCTATCCAACAAATGCCATCATACATTAAGTGCATGAAGGAGTTGCTAACCAAGAAGAGTACCTTAAAAGGGTGGGCAAACAGTGGTGATGACTAAGGAGAGCAGTGCCCTCATCCAGAAGGATTTACCCTCAAAGAAGAAGGATCCAGGGAGTTTTCACATCCCTTATGCTATAGGAGACACAATGATTGATAGAGGGCTTTGTGATCTGGGAGCAAGCATAAATTTAATGCCTCTATCCCTCATGAGAAAGCTGCAAATCAATGAGTTGAAATCCACAAACATAATCCTTCAACTGGTTGACAAGACTCAGAAACAAGCATTAGGAATGGTTGAAAATATACTGGTGAAGGATGGGAAGTACTTTCTCCCTATAGATTTTGTTGTTCTTGAGATAGAAGAAAGCTATCTCCATCCAATCATTCTGGGGAGGCCATTCTTGGCCACAGCCAGAGCACTCATAAATGAGCAGAGAGAGTTGATATTGAGAATACATGATGAACAACTTACCATTCATGTCTTCAAGCCCTCACATGAATCTGAACAAGAGAATAAGGACCTGAAGGATGATCACAAGGAAGCAATCTTGGAGGAAACAAGCAATGAATCACAAGCAGAGCCTTTGAAGACATCCTTGTTGGAAAAACAAGAAATCTAGGTGGTACAACAACTAAAGAAGCCCAAGGAGGAGTTGAAACTACAAGATTTAAAAGGGACAAGCAACAAGATCCCTCCTGACAAAGAGATCATAAGGAGTAAGGCACTACCAGAAGAAGGAAGAAAGAAAATGCCAAGAGGTTGGAGGAACAAAAAAAATCCCCACTGAATATTTTTCTCCAGGGGACAGAGTGATATCAATCCACCACCCATTAATCCCACCTCACTTTCCTACTATTCCATCTCAGCTGCCTCAAGTGTACACAATCAATAAAATCCTATCCTTGGAGCATGTAGAGATTCTTAAAGAAGCAAGCAGAGATAGATTCACTGTGAGAGGAGAAGATCTGAGCCATTACAACCCTCCCTGACAGAAGCCAACCATCAAGCTAATGACGTTAAAGAAGCACTCCATGAGAGGCAGCCCATGTTTAAGCTTTCTTTTATTTCTTTCTGTCAATAATCAGTGGTTTTCTAACATGAATTTAGGCTTTCATGGATAAATTTGACAGCTGCCTATAGCATCTTAAAGCATATGTTTGATTTTTAAGTTTGGTGTACCTAAAGGCACTCTAAGATGGTTTTCTAAGCATAATGATCATAGAGCCATCTTAGGATATATACTCATTCATTTTCTGGAAGTACATAGCCAAACATTGAGTTTGGTGTTCTACATATGCTATAAGTTCAATGTGAGTCAAATTTGTTTTAAGGCTAGAGTTTCATGAAAGATGAACCATGTTCTGCATCACTTTGAGTTACAATTTTTTTGTAGTATAGAAAAGGTGTTCCTTATGACGATTAAGTAAAAAAAGTGACCAGAATTTTATTGAGCTCCCACTTGCATTATTTGGTGGATAACAAATCTAGTGTGTAAAACTACCTAGGATGATGCACAAGATTCATGAATTGTACATCCTAGGAAGTGAATTCAATTCTTTGAACCACACTGCCAAACACTAAGTTTGGTGTCCACCAAGGCTATATATATGATCACAAGAGTCACGAATACTCATTGTTGCATAAGGAACACTTAGTTAAAATTTTCAAAAATTCAAAAATTAGTTTTCATTCTTTCTAAATTCTTTTTCCGCCAAGTATAGTATTTTAATTTTTGTTTTGTTGTGGTGAATAGGCATGAGAAAGAGAAGATTGATGGAGAGGACAAGGCAAGGCAATGTATGGCTATCATAGAGCAAAAAGCAAGTCACATGGTCTTGGAAGGTGCTCCTTGGGAAGAAAAATTCTGCACAATGGCTGATTAGGCGTGTCACCATTAATGACCGAACCTACCTCCCCAATAAGGAAGCAATCCTTGTCTTCACTCAAGCATACATGCACACCATCCATTTTCACCATCACAAAAGCATCCTCACCATTCATTCTTCATCAAGCCTTGCCATAAATAGCTTCCATGAGACCAAGTTTCAGACCCCCAAGCTACATACTTCACTTCTTGCAAATCCTTTAAACTTCAAGTTATAACCATGCTCTTCTTTGATTCAAACAATTTGTGTTCTCACTTAGTTAAACACTTTACTTTATCCTCAAGCCACACTCTCATTTTACATTACACGAGCCACACTAGCCACCCTTTGTAAGAACCAGATTTTTTCATGAATAAAATCATTTAAGTACCCAAATTAAATTCCGGAAAGTTAGGATGATAATTTGGGAATTTAAATATGATTTTTGGACTCAGTAGGTCCTTCCGAGTCAGAAAATGTATTTTCTGCGAAAAACCGTGAACTGGTTGAACCGGTTCAAGTCTACCCGGTACTGCGCGAGAAAAAGTGGAAACAGTCAAAAACCTTAGAAAAATATTAGAAATTGAAAACCGGACGTTAGTGTTAAAGGTTTGGCCCGAAGTTGGGCCAAACGGGCTAAAAACGCTAACGAGTTGGACCGGACCCAAGTTGGGCCCAAGCCCAACATTATATAAACCCTTTAAGTGGCCAATTCAGCCACTTTAACACAACATAAGCAGCAGCAACATTGAAGTGAAGAGAGGAAAGGTGAGGGTTTCATTCACTATTCATCTTCTCCTTCTTTCTCTTATAACTTGAACTGCAGTGCTCCGATTCGCATGCTGTTAGTTTCATCTAGCCAAAGAGGTATGAATCTTGAAAAATCCTGCCCAGTTTCAGTCTTAAGAAATTCAAAAATATTAGGTTTTGGTTTTGAGTAAAATCTTGTGTTTTGGGTGTTTAGGTACACTCTAGCCTTTGATTGATGTTGGTTTTGGCTTCCAAAACTATTGGGTAAGGTAAGAGGCATTGAAACTTTTGTGAAATTTCAATTATAATGAGTCCTAGGTTGATTGATGATGGTTTATGTGTATATAGCTTGATTGTGGTGAGTTTGGAGATTGTTGATGCTTGTTGGAGATTCTTGGTGGCTTAGATTGTGATTGAAAGCTTGTCTTGGGCTCAATTTGGGGTTTTTGGTGCATATTAAGGATCGACCAAGGTATGGTTTCAGTTTCCTCTATGTACTATATAATATTCATGGACACTTAGGCTAGTGACCCATAGGATAGGTTTGAAAGTTTATATGTTATTGATGTTTGGTTAGTTGATGATGTATAATGAATTGGTATTGATGATGTTGTTAAATGATGATGTGAGATATGATGAAATTGGATGAATGAACATTGTTGATTAATAATATGAATCATGGTTGAGTTGATGATGAAGATTTATAGTGATAAATGATGATTAGTGAATATGTGTTTGGACGGTTATATACATAATGGATCATTGAGGTTGAGAATAATGAAGTAGGATGGAGAGAATGGTATTAATGGTGAAAAGTGACACTAGAGAGTAAATTGTGCTGTAAATGGACTTTTGGTATTGATCTAGTTGGATGTGGCTTGTGGATTTGGTAGATTTGGGTATATGTGAAAGTTGGGTAAAAAGGATTTTTGGAGAACTTTGTCTGATCATAAATTTTGCCTCGGTTTTCAAAATTTGATGAAATTTGCTTAGAATTAAAGATCTTTGAAAATCCTTTAAATTGATATAAAGTTTGCAAAATTTAGAATTTTATAGAGGAAGTTATGATCATTCAAAGTTGGTGTTGAAAATCTGAAACTCTGCAAAGTTGCAGAATTTCAGGATTTCTGATATGTGCGCACGCACAGCCTTGTGCACACGCACAACCCTGCAAAAATTTCAATCTGTGCGGACGCACAGACCTGTGCGCACGCACAGGCAGGGAAGTGCTCACTAGTTGCAGCGCTAGCACAGCTGGTGTGCGCACACATCAATGGAGAATTGCGACCTGTGAGGACGCACACACCACTGTGCGCACGCACAAGTCGGGAATGGGAGTCTGTTGGGGGCGCTAGCACACCCTGTGTGAGCGGACAGACTTTATGGATTTCAGCATCTGTGCGTACGCACACACTTCTGTACGCACGCACACTTTTAAAATCTCCTGGGCGTGCGCATGCACACACCCCTGTGCGGCCGCACACGCCTTGTTTCTCAAATTTTACTTGTTTTCAACTATTTCACCTTCCCAACAAGGTTGTAAGCTTCCATAACACCATTTTAAGACTTTTGGGCTTGGCTTTGAGTATTAGAACACGGGATATAACCTAAGAGTTTTAGTTGATGATTATTTGGAAAACTTAGAAAACGGAGTTCTAGGTTTCTGGCGGGCTAAGGATAGTTTGATGTCATGTGAAGGGTGATTGATATATGAGATAAGAATTATGAATTGTTGATGTTCGGAAACTGAATTGTGGATTGACGGTGGTTGAGATGAGTCGGGGACTCTGAATGAGATGATGGATCCATCTTATACTAAAAAATATTTTCTGAAAATCACCGATGTATCATTTTTATATTGAGACTATGAGACGCTATGCACCCGGCAGGGGCTGTGGTTGGATCCCGCCTGTCGAGGTAGCGGCGGCGGCATAAGGGCGGTAGTTCATCCCGCTTGTTCTTAGATGCTAGGTCGGTGGCAAGAGTATCCCGCTCGCATCCCTTCAGATCATTAGAGCGTGCAGGCGCCGATACTTAGACAGTGATCCGAGCACTATATCTCGGGGGTTCCTATATGAGGATTTCGAAGGGCGACGTCTCCATGGAGATGTGTCGGGTTAGTAGTTGAACCGACAATGTGATATCATAGCCAGTAGGACAGGCATTCATCATATGCATTTTCTATCTGTTTGTATGCTTTGACTACTTGAAATGGCTTGCCTATTTGTATAACATACCTATTTGCTATTTGAATTATTTGCCTTATATGTTTCTACTTGTGATTTACTTGTATTGCAAGTAATTGTGTTTTCTACTAGGATTGATGAGGTTAGGAAGGCGGTGGTGATGGGATCGCATGGATGATAGGTTGGTGAAGGCTGTGGGACAGCGGTGTTTGGTTAGAATAGAAATCCCTAAGATAGAATTACCCGGTTTAGTTATGTTAAGGTTTATATTTTATGCTTATTTGTTTTAGTATGCTTTAAGTTTGAACTCTTGTGATGGATATGGAGCTTAGGATTGCCTTTGGCGTCACGGGGTCTTATATCCTACATCACTGGGCACTGTTATCATACTGAGAACCTCTGATTCTCATCCCATATCTCTGTTGTGTTTTTCAGATATAGGTCGCAATCCACCTCGGTGAGTTGTCTGGTTGGTGACAGAAGCGGAAGATCTGGACATCTTTTTAAGTCTTTTGGTTTATTTTATATATGTCTCTCACATTTGTATTTTGGTTTTTCCTAGAGGCTTGTATTTGAGAGAACAAACTTGTATAAACTGTTTTTACTGTCTGGTTCTGTATATCTGTATATGGCTAGCCAGCTTAAACTCCGCGAGTCATGGCTAGTTTCCTATGATATTATATACTTATCTTTATTATATCTTATCTGTTTCTTGTACCTTAAGATAGTAGCTTCGTTAGTACGGTTTATGTTTTGGAATCCTGTTTTTGAGCTATATCCTTCATCGAGCTTCTAAAATATACTATTCTTTCTATAAATATATTATGTATGAGCTTAAAACTGTCGTAATCTCTTATTAACCTTTGCTTTACGATGCGAGGTAAAGCTTAGGCTAATTAGGGTGTTACACCCTTCCTCACCACTTCACATTCTTCTATTCGGCCAATATTAAGGCAACCATGGCAACCTCATCAAGCTCCAAAAGAAGAAAGGAAAAGGAACCGGTTGAAGAAGAAACCCTCTATGACAAAAGGAGATTCAGATCGGTCTTCCATGAGATACAATGTGAATGGATGAGACCTAAGGGAATACTTGCAGAAATCCCATTCCAACTTCCCGAGGATGAGTGCCAAGGGATCAAAGAGAATATTAGAAAAAGGAAGTGGGAGCTCATCACTACCCTAATCACAAGAATAAACACCAACATTGTGAACGAGTTCTATGCCAACACAGTAAGGGAGGATACAAGCAAAGACATCTCTTACAAAAGTTATGTAAGAGGTGTAGAGGTTAACTTTAGTCCAAAGGCCATCATGAAGGTTCTTGGCTTAAGAGCAACACATTTTGATGAAGCTAGTTACCATGAGAGAGTAAGTGGTGATCCTGATTGTGAGTTGATTGCCAGTGTCATTTGGGTAGTTAGAGCTGACTGGGTAAGGGATGCTAATGGAACACCAAGGTTTCTTAAGAGAGGAAACCTCATCCCAGAAGCCAAGGGATGGTATGAGCTTGTGAAGAGATCCATCTTTGGCACTGTAAACACTTCAGAGGTTAACATCAATAGACCCACCATGGTGCATTGCATTTTGCTAGGAGGAGAGATCAAGGTCCATGAGCTAATTGCTAAGCACATTCAAGAACTATCTGAGAAGAGCGATCCGGACTCTTGGCTTTACTACCCAAGCACCATCATCCGCCTATGCATGAAGGCTAGGGTGCCTCTAGAAGATGCAAATCCCATTTGGATACACCTGGGCAGGCCAATTACTCTTGAATGAATGACATATGTCACTACAGCTCAGCAACAAAGAAGGCCACAAAGGAGAAGAAGGAGGGAAGAACCACAAGAAGAAGAGCAACATCAAGAAAGGGGGCAGCAACATGAAAAGGAGCAAATTCCAGCACAAGCCACTATGGACATGAGTCAATTTCAAGAGGCTATTGATAGTCTATCCAGAAAATACATTGAAAATCAAGAACAACAAAGAAATTTTCAACTCCAACTCATGGACCAACAAAGGGGATTCCAATCTTAGATGATGGATCAACAAAGGGAGTTACATATGCAACTCATGGAGCAGCAAAAAGAACACTACTCCCAAATAAGTGAGTCCATCCATCAAGTGGCTGATGACAAGTCATCTTATGCTAGTTTTACTAGCAATTTTCATTTGTTTTCATTTGGTTTCATGCATTTCTTGCTCAATAAGTAAGTGATTGGAGTGGAATTGTATGTTTATCTTGATTCAATTAAACATTTGTAATTTTGTACAAAATCATGAGATTTATACAAGAATTAGGTGATTATTATGAATGATGCAAAACCTTATGATTTTGGTGAGACTTTGATAGCATGTTTAATTGATTTCAGGTGAAAAAAATGAAGAGAAAGAGAGGTAGTGCAAAATAACGCTGCGCTCAAATAGAGAACGCTACGTTCTCTTGCGACGCGCATGCGTACAGGACGCTTATGCATCGGGCAAGGACTTTTGAAGACCCACGCGTACGCGTGCATGACGCGTACGCATGGATGTGATCAGCGCTCATTTGCAAGGAGAGTGCTACGTGATCTGAATGAGCGTTTTCGAGCAAGTTTCGAATTTGGAATTGAAGTTTTGCAACCAACGCGCAAGCAAACGCGTGGGTGGTGCGAAAGCTTGGAATTCACATTTCGCCATCCACGTGCACGCGTAGAGGACGCGCACGCGTGGGGAGCGCTCATGGCGCGAACGTAGCGCTCGTTTGAAGACCGCTATCAAGGACGCGCACGCGTGAATGGTGTGCGCAAGCATGATGGAGGCTGAAGATGGCAATGACGCGTATGTGTGTGTGACGCGTACGCATCAATGTGAAAAAACGCAAGGGACGCGCATGCACAAGGGACGTGTACACGTCGGTAAATGAATGCTGCGCTCTCTTTCAGAACGCTACATTCCCCTGGAGCTACAACTAAGTACCAATCCTGACCCACTTCATCAGAGGCCAAAAAGCCCACTCCAAGTACTTGATGACTAAATTAGAAAGTGTATAAATAGATAAAAATTTGATTTCATTAGGATATTTTTCTTTCAGAGCTCTTTTTACCTTCTTTTTAATTTTTCTTTTAGTTCTGTTTTAGGAACTTTGTAGAATTTTGAGATCTGAGTTTATCTACTTTCTGTTTTTCCTTCTATTCTTCTTCTTCTGCTTTTTTCTTTTCCGTTTTGGTACTAGAGCAATGATGAACTAAACCCCAATTTCATTAAGGGGAGGAGCTCTGATGAATCCATATTTTACGATATATTTTTGTTTGATTTGATTAGGATTCCATCACATAAACCCACATTTATTCACCTAAATAGCAGGCTTTTGAGATTTCTTCCTAAATTGTGCTTGAAAGCGAAAACATGCTCTTTTGTGCTTAATTTAGTCAATTTTATTCACTTTAATCCTATTTGGTACCTTGATGTATTTGTTAAGTGATTTTTAGTTTTCCAAGGCAAGTATGAGTTGAAGAAGTGAGGAAAAAAGCATGCAAAAGGGAAGAATTCAAAATGATATGCAATTTTCTATAGTGGACATAAGTCTAAGTGTACGTACACACAGGTACTTGTGCGTACGCACAAGTTAGGATTCAGCATGGGGGCAGACGCACACATCTGTGCGTCCGCACAGGTCCCTGCATGTGACCTCATTAGATGCAACTCGCTGGCAGCGATTTTTGGGCCCCAAAACCCAATCCAACTCATTTTTAAAGCTATTTAAGGCCAAATTGAAGAAGGATGAAGAGGGGGGTAATTAGGTTTAGCTCTTATAATGTTTTAGTGTAGTCCTCTAGAGAGAGAAGCTCCCCCTCTCTCTAGAATCAGGGTATTTGGCTTAGTTTTCTTTTAATTTCAACACTTTAATTCTTGCTTTAATGTAGTTTCCTTTATGTTTTTAGGCTTTCTTGTCTTTATCTTCTTCATCTCTTTTGTTATTTTCTCTTTTATGAGAATTTTCATGTTATAAACACTTTTGTTATTTTAATTCTAATTAATGCAAATTTATATTTCCATGTCATTTATTGCTTTCTTGAGTTGTCATTGTCATTTCCTTGCTTTGGTAGTTTTAGAATTTATTTTAACGTAATTTAATATATTTTATTCTCATGCACACCAAGTGTTTGATAAAATGTTTGGCTTAGTTTTTACTTAGTTTTTTTTCACTCTTGGCTTGGAATTGTTGACTTTGGTAATCCTTGAGTCATTGATGTCCATTCTTGCTTGATATATTAGAGTAGTTAGTTAATTTGATTTCCCATGACTCTATGTGACCCCTAGTGTTGACATAGGACTTAAGAATTGGAATTAACTATGCCTATTTGACTTATCTTTGATGTAAGGTTGACTAAGTAGGATTAACTCTTCATAATCATCATATGTTTGTGGTCAATGACTAGGATATGTAGCCTTAGTTCTCAATTACTTGCCAAGAGGTTTCTTGCATTTTAATCTTCCTTGCTTTGACTTTTAATTGCTTTTGACTTTTATTGCTTTGATGTTTAATTTCTTGCATGTTTAGTTTTCACACTCTTGGTTGAGAAATTGGATGTTTGGGTAGAATTGAGTTGTGGATGTCCATTCCGCATTGTGTGAGAATAGTTAATTGGTTTGGTTTCCATTGACGCTAGTCTTTCACTAAGTAATTAGTGAGTTGACTAGGACTTATGGATTGAGACCAATTACACTCTTTGACTAATTCTCAAGGAAGATTGATTGATTTGGATTGATTCCACACAATTGCCATGTTTGTGGTCCATAACTAGAATAGGAAACCGAGATTACCAAATTCTTGCCAAGAACCCTTTTTAGCAATTAATTTCCATTTGCATTGCCTTTACTTGCTTTCCTTTACTTTCTTGCATGCTCATTTAATTTCTTGCTATTTACATTACTTGCTCCCTTGCTTTCATTCCCAATCCCCCATGCTCTCTCTCTCATAGTCAATAATTGTACATTTCATTTGCAACTCCTAGGGAAGACGACCCGAGGTTTTATTACTCTCGGTTTATTTTGTATTGACTTTATTATTTGATCTTGAGAATTCATTGTTGGTCTAGACTATACTTTTAACGATGAAATTTTATTTTGTGAAAAATCTAGACTCACAATTGTTCTCTTATCAAATTTGGCGCCGTTGTCGGGGAGTTGCAATGGTGTAAGTTATGGGCTATTGTAAATATGTTAATATGTAAATAGCTTGCTTTTTGGTTGTCTTTGTTGATGGTTAGGATTGGGATCTCGGAGGACATTGGACATTCAAGCCATTGGTGGAAATGTCAAGCACAAGCCACCATAGCATGGGCTCTCCCAATTGTCTAACTTATAGACATTAAATAAAAGTGGTTGGTAACATTGTTCTAAGTCTTCTCTTTTGTACATATTTTGACTTATTTGCTTTTTGTTATTCTTGGTTAGCTTAGAATTAGTTTAATTTTGAGTTTGTTATGTTAATTTTGGTTTGGATCATGAATTTATAGGTTCTTGCAAGTTTTGGTGTTGAGTTTTGATTAAACTAAGGCTTGGTACCTTAGAATTTTGAAGAAAAATTGTTGTAAAATAGGGCATCTGTGCGTACGCACGTACTTGTGCGTGCGCACAAAATGGCTATTTTCTGCTTCCTGTGCATGCGCACCGACCTATGCACCCGCACACGCATGATTTTGCCCTTTGTTCGCAGCGCCAGCACGCCTTGTGCGCGCGCACCCCTGCTTTCTGCGACCTGTGCATGCGTGACTTAGGCTAGTTTCACTAGCCTTTTCTTTGTTTTCAATAGGTTTTATGCACTTTCTTGATCTATAAGTAAGCATTTGGGTTAGAAATTCATGTATGCCTAAATTCATTTAACCATGATTAATTTGATGCAATTTTATGAGAATTATGGCATAATTGATTGTATGCTAAGAATGATGAGAATTCTCATGACTTTAGCAACGCTTTGATGGATGTATTGGTTGATGATAGGTGAAAGAAAGCATGAAAGAAGGTTGAAGAAGGAGCCTGAAAAAGATGAAGAGGAAGCAGCGTTGGTCGCCAAGTTGGACCACCAACGTTGCCTCCAACGTTGGAAGAAAAGCAGAGCAAGACTCTGCATGAGTAAGTGATGCTCACGTTGGAGGGAGTGTTGGACATCCAAGGTTACCCCCAACGTGGTAATAAAAAGTTTAATTCTGGAGCTAAATAAATTTTGAGTGATGCGTACGCTTTTACAATGCGTACGCGTGAAAAAGCAAAATCTCTGTATCCGCGCGCAAGCGTGAGCCACACGCACATGTGGAATGGCAAAATTGATCACCCACGCGTACGCCTGGGTCACGCGTACGTGTCATTACACGAACGTTGGAGTCCAACGTTACCTCAAACGCTAGCCTCCAACGTCCGCGATAAAGAGCCCAGAAATTGAAGTTGAAAAATGTGGATTGACACGTACCCGTCAGTGACGCGTACGCGTGGATGGGAAAAAAGGGCAATCCACGCGTGAGCGTGGTGCACGCGAACGCGTGAATCAGCAAAATCACAGACTTCACGCTTAAGCGTGAAGCACGCGTACGCGTGGGAAAGCAGAATGTTGGCCCTCCAACATTGAGTCAAACGCCAATGACAGCAAAGTGTCTGATTTTTCTAGTTTTCTTCTGAAAGGCGTTTGAGTCAACGTTGGCCATCGAACGTTGACTCCAACGTAAAGCATCAGAACTCACAATTCAAACAGATCTCTTCTCAATAGCAGGGAAAACGAATTGGAGCCATTTTTAACCCAATTTCATCAAGGCCAAAAAGCCCAATTCAGAGATTGAAGATCAATGGAAGAAAGTGTATAAATAGCTTAGAATTCAAGTTAGGGGGGGCTTTTTTCACTTTTCACTTTTCAGTTCCATTTTAGTTTTTCTGCAATTCTTTAATTTTCAGCAATGTATCTTTCAATTGTAATTTCCATTTTGAGAGCTATGAAAACTAAACCCCTTTCATTGGGTTAGGGAGCTCTGTGTAAATTCAATGGATCAATACTAGTTTTCATTCTTCTTCTTCTTTCTTTTCTCTTGATTTTACTAGAAAGCGTTCGTTCTTCATCCAATTGGATAGTTATCTTGGGAAAGAAGCTATTCATAATTGGATCTCCTCGGAACCTTGGGAGAGGAATGAGGAGATCATGCTAGAATTGCTTTCTCAAATTGGATTAGATTGGGGTTTGGATGGATATAGTGACATGTAATCCTACCAATTCTATGAATTTGTGTGGTATAATCAGTAACCGAACTTCATCTCTTTCCATGAGCACTTAAATCAAGGAATTGGGCAATTGTTCATACTTAGAGAGATTAGATTACCAAGGAATTGGGATCTAATCACTTAACATTACCAAGGAGATTAATGAATGCATTGATTAAGGAAGAGATGAGAATCAATTTGATCCGAAGAATTCTCAAATCTCCTGACCCCAATAAGCTTTCCCATCTCTGATCTACCCATTCTTTTACATTTTGCTTCTTTAATTTCATGCTAAACACCATTTCTCATTTAATTTCTTGCAATTTAAGCTTCTGTCATTTAATTTCCAGCAATTTAATTTCTATCATTTACTTTTCTGCAATTTAAGTTTCCCGCCAATTTACTTCCTGCAATCTCGATTCAATTTCGATTTAGATCTACTAGCATAATTCTCCAATTAACATTGAATCAATCTACCAATACCTGTGGGATTCGACCTCACTCTACAGTGAATTTTTACTTGATGACAAACCGGTGCACTTGCCGGTAGGAAATTGTTGAGAGGCAAATTTCCGCAAATCAGTGCGCACCGACTCGTCCGTACGCACACATACCCTTTTTCGCACCCTCTGTGCGGTCGTACAGACGTGTGCGTCCGCAAACCAACTTGCAACCTCTCTGTTGGGAGCGTTGGCACAGCGTGTGTGCGTGAACCCCTGCCCCTTACGCTCTTGTTCGCGCGCACGGACCTGTGTGTGCACGCACACATGATCCTTCTTAAAAAAAAACTTCTTTTGTGCATGCGCACACCCTTGTGCGCACGCACACTTCTTATTCCCTCTTCTGCCAGGAGCGCTCACATAGCGGGTGCGCTCGCACACCTTCCCCTTTCCTCATAGTGTGCGCACGCACACACCCCTGTGCGTGCGCACACCCCTGTTTTCTCACACTTTACTTCTTTTCTTCTCTTCTTCTTTCTTCCACCCCTCTCTTCTCTTACTTTTGCCATCTTTTCTACTTTTTCTAGTTGTTTTTCATTTCATTTCATTTTTTTATTTTAGTAAATTTATATTAGCTTTGATTTAGTTATTTGTTAATTAAATAAATCGCAAGTGTTTGTTGATGATTATTGGGTTGCTTCTTGTTTAAGTTTTGGTTTAATTGTTGATGAATATGTGCACTGAGCATTAAGTTTTTGTTTGATTGCCTAGATGAATTGTGAGTTTGATTCATATGTTGTCGCGACCATATGTGTTAGACTTTATCCTTGGTTGGCATTATGAATTGTGCACTTTTACTTTAGTGAATTGAGTTGAGCTACTTAGTCATCATGGTTCTTAAGTGAATATAATCACATAACAAGGTATTTATTCCTTGTTAATACATTGCATTTTTTTTTGAGTTGACTTGACTTGATTCTTATCAAGACTCGTCACTTTTTGTAACAAGCACCTTATACAAGTGGTTATTTCATTATTCCTAAGGGTGAATAAGTAGTCTCTTTTCATCATCGAATTGGTTGTTGTTGATTGTGCCATTTTCTATTCACCATGTTCTTTCACTTGCACGATTTCAATAACCAATGTCTTACATATTCAATTCACTTTAGTTGTAGTTGCCTAGGGTTATTTGTGCCTTCACTCTTGCTTATGCTTTACTTGCAACCTAGGCCACTTAATTAAGGAATCAACCTGGAGCCCCGGTGCCCACCAGCTGAAGGTGGAGCCTCACATCTTTCAACCCCCGGATTGTGTTCGTGTACGGAAGACCGTGCAACCTTTAAGTGTGGGGGAAGACTCGTCATTTTGGAGTGTAAACTTTCTTCTCCCAAACACTTTGCACTTTATTTTTATTTCTTTTAGTAGGCTTCTTATATATATTTGGAGTATTTTTTATTGTTGCATTGCATTTTCTTTTAGTATATATATCTTAGCTTATGCATAGTTTATTTCTAGTTATTGCATGTTGCATTCTTGCATCTTTTCCTTAGTATATATTTAGAAGTTGTGATTGAATGATATGAATAGTATAATGCCTAGTCAATTTTGTCCTAATTGTTCATGTTAATTTTTTCTTGTTGAAAATTATGAATACTAGGAAAGATTTTGAAATTACATCCATCACAACATACATACATACATACATACATACATACATACATACATACATACATACATACATATAGTAAATAAGTTTGGTCAAACAACAAAGAATTTTCTTGAAATCTCTTTTAGGGCATTCCATTGATTAGATTTGAAAACATATTTTTGAACTTGCTTGAAGTATCTTTTAATGGAACATAGAAAAGAGCTTGAACAAATTACCAAGTGAGATTTGAGCTTAAACTGTGTGGTTGCATATTTTCAATCACAATTTTTGTTCTTGTGTGTTATAAACTCCTTTTATGATTGTAATCTTAGATTTGCTTTAATCTTTATGTCCTATATTTGTTGTTTTGAATCCATTTAGTATGATTGAGGCCATTGTTGAAATTGAACTCACTTAACCCATATGGCCAACCCTTACATCTACCATTGTAAACCACTTTTTGAGCCTTTTAATTCCGCTTTGTTCTTATTTTAAGCACATCATTTGCCCTAAGTGAAAAATCATTGTGTCCATTGCTTGTATCTTTGATTCGCTTGGGTTTGAGTGTGTGTGTTAATCAAGTGTGGAGGGAATTTGTGGAAAATATTGATAGTTAGTTCTTTGAGTTCTCATTGTAAAATATTTGGAAAAATGGGTAACTACTCATGCATCTATTGGTTAAAACATATGCATCTCTTTTTGTTGATAATAAGAAAAGAAAAGAAAAGAAAAAAGAAAAAAAAAAGAAAAAGAGAAAAAGAAAAGAAAGAAAAATGATAATAAGAATGTAAATAAGAGATGCATATGTAGTTGAATTGGAAAGAGTATGCATGAGTGAATGTGAGAAAGAGAATAAATGGGTAAGTTAGGTTGTTTTGTTATGTATATGGGATGATATAGGATTAGGTGGGATACTTGAGCTAATCAAAGATCCAATCTATTAGCCACTTAACCATATTAATCCTACCCTTACCTAAGCCCCATTACAACCCTCAAAAGTCCTAATGATATTTGCATTCATTCATCAAATATTAGTTGATTGTTAGATGACTTTCAAATCTTTGAAAACATGATTAAAGGAGGATTGAGTGATTAAGCCCTAAATACTGAGCGATTAGAGTGTAAACACATCCGGTGAGAGGTTCAATTGCTCAATTCTATGTTTCCTTTGCTTATTTTGTATCATTTTGCAAGTTGTTGAACTTAATTTTGAAAATTTTAAATCAATCTTTGGACATTGATCATATTGCTATATTTTCCTTGTCTTGGCCCTAAGTTTCTACTTTGGATTGATTGAGATTCTTTTGTTTATTTTTACCAAACTCAATAGGAATCATAGTGTAGATATATATAGATAGCATTTAGTATAGTTACATGCATGTAGGTAGTTGCATTAATAATTACCTATTCATTCATCTCCTTTGGTTAGTTTAGCATGAGGACATGCTTGGTTTAAGTGTGGGGGAATTGATGAATCCATATTTTACGATATATTTTGGTATGATTTGAGTAGGATTCCATCACATAAACCCACATTTATTCTCCTAAATAGCATGCTTTTGAGATTTCTTCCTAAATTGTGCTTGAAAGTAAAAAAAATGCTCTTTTGTGCTTAATTTAGTCAATTTTATTCACTTTAATCCCATTTGGTGCCTTGATGTATTTGTTAAGTGATTTTCAGGTTTCCAAGGCAAGTATGGGTTGAAGAAGTGAGGAAAAGAGCATGCAAAAGGGAAGAATTCAAGAACTGAAGGATTTGGAAAGCTGCCAACCCTGACCTCTCTATACTAAATTGGTCATAACTTGAGCTACAAAGGTCCAAATGAGGCGGTTCCAGCGGCATTAGAAAGCTAACGTTCGGGGCTTCAAAATGATATAAAATTTTCTATAGTGGAAATAAGTATAAGTTTTCGTACACATAGGTACTTGTGCGTACGCACAAGTCAGGATTCAGCATGTGTGCAGACGCACACATCTGTGCGTCCGCACAGGTCCCTGCACATGACCTCATTAATTGCAACTCACTGGCAGCGATTTTTGGGCTCCCAAAACCCAATCCAACTCATTTTTTGAAGCTATTTAAGGCGAAATTGAAGAAGGATGAAGAGGGGGGGGCAATTAGGTTTAGCTTTTATAATGTTTTAGTGTAGTTCTCTAGAGAGAGAAGCTCCCCCTTCTCTCTAGAATTAGGGTTTTTAGCTTAGGTTCCTTTTAATCTCAGCACTTTAATTCTTGCTTTAATATAGTTTCCTTTATGTTTTTATACTTTCTTGTCTTTATCTTCTTCGTCTCTTTTGTTATTTTCTCTTTTATGGCAATTTTCATGTTATAAACACTTTTGTTTTTTAATTCTAATTAATGCAAATTTATGTTTCCATGTCATTTATTGCTTTTTTGAGTTGTCATTGTCATTTCCTTGCTTTGGTAGTTTTAGAATTTATTTTAATGCAATTTAATATTATTTTATTCTCATGCACACCAAGTGTTTGATAAAATGCTTGGCTTAGTTTTCACTAAGTTTTTCTTCACTCTTGGCTTGGAATTGTTGACTTTGGTGATCCTTAAGTCATTGATGTCCATTCTTGCTTGATATATTAGAGTAGTTAGTTAATTTGGTTTCCCTTGACTCTATGTGACCCCTAGTGTTGACATAGGACTTAGGGATTGGAATTAACTATGCCTATTTGACTTATCTTCGATGTAAGGTTGACTAAGTAGGATTAACTCTTCATAATCATCATATGTTTGTGGTCAATGACTAGGATAGGTAGTCTTAGTTCTCAATTACTTGCCAAGAGGTTTCTTGCATTTTAATCTTCCTTGCTTTGACTTTTAATTGCTTTGATGTTTAATTTCTTGCATATTTAGTTTTCACACTCTTGGTTGAGAAATTAGATGTTTGGGTAGAACTGAGTTGTGGATGTCCATTCCGCATTGTGTGAGAATAGTTAATTGGTTTGGTTTTCATTGACGCTAGTCTTTCACTAAGTAATTAGTGAGTTGACTAGGACTTATGGATTGAGACCAATTACACTCTTTGACTAATTCTTAAGGAGGATTGATTGATTTGGATTTATTCAACAAAATTGCCATGTTTGTGGTCCATAACTAGGATAGGAAACCTAGATTACCAAATTCTTGCCAAGAGCCCTTTTTAGCAATTAATTTCCATTTGCATTGCCTTTACTTTCTTTCCTTTACTTTCTTGCATGCTCATTTAATTTCTTGCTGTTTACATTGCTTGCTCCCTTGATTTCATTCCCAATCCCCATGCTCTCTCTCATAGCCAATAATTTTACATTTTATTTGCAACTCCTAGGGAAGACGACCTGAGGTTTTATTACTCTCGGTTTATTTTGTATTGACTTTATTATTTGATCTTGAGAATTCATTGTTGGTCTAAACTATACTTTCAACGATGAAATTTTATTTTGTGAAAAATCTAGACAAACAATTGTTCTCTTATCAAGCTCTATTGTAATTCCAATGAATCAATGAAATTCATCTTCTTCTCAATTCAATTGTGTAGCTATTGGGTATCTTCTATTTTGATTTTGAGTTATTCACTCCGGAAGGGGGTTTAATTCAGTGAATGCTTGTGTGAGCATCGGAAGGGGAATCACTTGCATTAGAATTGGAGCTCTATCCTTCACCACTCTCTTGATCAACACTATTCGGAAGGAATTGAGATCCTGAGAGTTAGTGTGGCATATGGATGAGAGAAATGTACTTAACCTCTTCTCATAACAATTAGATCAAGGAATTGGCAAGATTGATTATGATTAGAGAGATTGGATTGCCAAGGAATTGGGATCCAATCAATTTCTATCCGCTATAGATCTACCAAATGATTGAGAAAAGAGTTGAATCCAATTTGATTCAGTAAGGATTACAGTACCTCCAAACCCTGATGAATCACTTTCTTTGAATTTTTCCAACTTAGATCTTTCTGATTTACTACAGTTTGCATTCTGTTTTAATTCCCAGCACCCAAATCCTTTTATTATTCATGCAATTTAAGTTTCCTGGCAATTTAGATTCTGCAATTTAAATTTCTCAAATTTTAAGATTCAGTTATTTAACTTTCTTGTAATTTAAGTTTCATCTCTTTAAATTTTTTGTTTTCTAAGTTTCTGCAATTTACTTCTCCTACAATTTACGATTCTACCAATTTACTTTCTGCACTTTACTTTCTTGCAATCTACTTTCTGTTAATCAAATTCTATTCAAATTATTAACTGTCTGTTTAACTAAATTCATTACCCAACTAAAATTGCTCAATCCATCAATCCCTGTGGGATCGACTTCACTTTTGTGAATTTTACTACTTGATGTGACCCGATACACTTGCCGGTTAGTTTGTGTGGAATCAATTTTCCCTCATCAAGTTTTTGGCGTCGTTGCCGGGGATTGATTAATATTGACAATGATTAAGTAGGTGATAATCTAGATTAAGCATTTCTTTCTTTGTTTTTACTAAGCATATTAACTGTTTGTGATTTTGTTTAAGCTAACCTTAACTTCACTCTAGTAATAGAGTGCTTTGTTTCTGTCTCTGGTTTTGCTTGTGTTGTATGCCAGGAGGAAAGAGAGGTGCATCTACCTCTTTTGATTCTAAGCTAGAGAGGACATTCTTGAGATTGAGAAGAGAAGCAAGAGTGAAGGGAGTTATTGGAGAAGAAAAATCAGAAGAGAAAGACAAAGAAATGGAGGGTAACCTCCCTAATCCACCAGAAGAGGTGGCCAACAACAATGGCCATCCTCCAAGGAGAGTTCTAGCATCATATACCTTCCCCAATCCAAGAAACTATGGGAGCAGTATAGTCACTCCTAATGTTCATGCAAATAACTTTGAGTTGAAGCCTCAACTTATCACTTTGGTGCAAAACAATTGTTCCTATGGAGGAGGCCCCCTTGAAGATCCAAATCAACACCTATCTGTCTTCTTGAGGATATGTGAAACTGTCAAGACAAATGGTGTGCATCCGAATATCTACAAGTTGCTGCTGTTTCCATTCTCTTTGAGGGATAAGGCATCTCAATGGTTGGAGACATTCCCGAAAGAAAGTATCAACACTTGGGATGATTTGGTAAACAAATTCCTATCTAAGTTCTATCCACCTCAGAGGATCATCAGATTGAAGACAGAAGTGCAAACATTCACTCAAATGGATGGAGAATCACTTTATGAGGCATTGGAAAGATACAAAGCTCTTATTAGGAAATGTCCACCTAAGATGTTTAGTGAATGGGACAGACTTCAGAATTTCTATGAGGGGTTGACTCTAAAAGCTCAAGAGTCCCTAGATTACTCTGCAGGAGGTTCATTACAACTGATGAAGACAGTTGAGGAAGCCCAGAATCTCATAGACACTGTGACCAACAACCAATACTTTTATGCTCATCAGAGGCAACGCCAACCAGTTCAAAAGAAGGGTATGTTTGAGCTAGAAGGAGTGGACACTATCTTGGCACAGAATAAGTTGATGCACCAACAAATTCAGCAACAAATGGAGATGACGGCAAAGAGAATTGATGGACTTCAAGTGGCTGCAGTTAGCACAGCAAGCCAACCTTCAACTAGATGGAGCCAAAGTGAAGAAGCTTTTGAGAAAAGCAACTATGAGCAGCAACCAGAACAAGTCCAATACATGCATAACACCTCAAGCTCTTCTCAGACTGAATTCCATGGAGATACATACAATCCATCATGGAGGAATTATCCCAACTTGAGGTGGGGTGATAATCAGAATTCATGGCAAAAGAATCACAATTCCAACAACTCCCGCAACACAAACAACCAAAATCATTCATCCAATAACACTAACCAATACAGAAAACCACAAAACTCATATCATCAACCCAACAACAACTCACAGATTCACCAAAATAACTTCTCCACACCACCTTTCAACCCCCAGAACAACCACCTCAACAACCCAAATAACTTCCAGCAACAACCATCATATTCCAACATACCATCCATTGACCATCAGGAAACTAGGATCTCAACTCTTGAAGCAACATTACAAGCACTTGCTCAGACAACACAGAGTCTAGCCAAAGGGCAAAAGAGTTTAATCAAAGGACAACAACATCAAGAGGCCACCATGAGGAATCTTGAAAGGCAAGTAGGGCAATTGGCCAGACAAGCTGAAAGACCAACCAATGTTTTTCCAAGTGATACCATTCTAAATCCCAAAGAAGAATGTAAGGCCATCCAAGTCAGGAGTGGAAAAACTTTGGAGAATGATAAAGGTGCTAGTCAGAAGCAAGTAGAGGAGGACAAGCATGACCAGGATAAGCTCAAGGAGAAGAAGGAAGAGACACAAGCTTCAAAGAAGGGAAAGCAAGTCATGGAAGAGCATCCACAAGAACAGAGGAAGGTGGTGAGACCTTACATCCCTCCTCTGCCATACCCTCAAAGGTTGCAAAGAGAGCTCAAGGACCAACAATTTCCCAAGTTTTTGGAGATTTTTAAGAAGTTGGAAATCAATATTCCCCTTGCTGAAGCTTTAGAACAAATGCCATTGTATGCAAAATTCCTAAAAGAGCTCATTAATAAGAAAAAAAAGCTGAAATAAAAAGGAGACCGTGCTCTTGACCCAAGAGTGCAGTGCAGTGATTCAAAAAGGTCTTCTACCAAAACTCAAAGATCCTGGGAGCTTCTTTCTGCCTTGCACCATTGGCAATATGTCCATTGATAGGGCACTGTGTGATTTAGGATCAAGTATCAACCTGATACCTTTATCTATGATGAGAATGTTATCTATAGAAGAAGTAAAGCCTACAAGAATAACCTTACAACTTGCTGATAGATCAATGGTAATCCCTAATGGAGTGGTTGAGAATCTCTTAGTCAAGGTGGGTAAGTTCATATTTCTAACGGATTTTGTGATCCTGGATCTAGATGAAGAAAGAGGCAATTCTATCATATTAGGAAGGCCTTTCCTAGCCACAGCAAGGGCCATTATAGATGTGGAGAAAGGAGAAATGACCATGAGATCACATGATGAGAAAATCACTTTAAATATTTTTAAGGAGATGCAGCATCCTGCTAAAAAGAAAGGTTGCATGAGAATTGAGGAGGAAGACTCAAACTGGAAGGAAAAACCCAAGGAAGTACTCATCAACTCACCCTTGGAGCAGAAGACAGACATTGAAGAAAAACAAAAGGTTCATAAGGATAAGAAGGCTGAGAAGGGATTGCAAAAAGAGGTTAAGAAAGCTCCTGACATAAAGCCTGTTGCCAAGAAGGAAGGGTCACCAAAAGAAGGAAAGAAGAGCAAGAAAAAGGTTCCAAAAGGGTGGAAAAACAAGAAAATTCCAACTGAAGGGTTCTCAAAAGGAGACAAAGTGAAACTGATCTACCAACAGTTGGAGACATTCCCACAATCTGATGATTATTACACTGTCAACAAAATACCCTCACTAGAAAATATAGAGATTGTTCATCAAAGTACAGGAAAAAGGCTCACAGTTAGAGGGGACAAGCTGAGGCACTATAATCATCAGCCACCCTAACAAAGAATCAATGTCAAGCTAGTGACAGTAAAAGAGCGCTCCATGGGAGGCAGCCCATGATTTAGTATTCTTACTTTTATTTTTAATGTCAATAATTGATGGTTCTTCTAGCATGAATTTGAGTTGTCATGGGTAAATTTATTGACTGCATATATCATTTTAAAACATATGTCTGATTCCTAAGTTTGGTGTGCCTAAAGGCACTCTAAGATGGCTTTCCAAGCATGATGATCATATAACCATCTTAGGATATATACTCATTCATTTTATTGAAGTATATAGCCAAACATTAAGTTTGGTGTTCTACATGTGCTATGAGTTTCAAGAAAGTCAAATTTACTCTAAGACTCAAATTCATGAAAAGATAAACCATGTCTTGCATCATGTTGTGAATTTATTTGGTTAAAGTAGAAAATAATATGTTCCTTGTGATGAATATACTAACCATGACAGAAATTAATTGAGTTTCATATGAACCATTTGGTATAAAACAAGTTTGGTGTTCACCAAAATTTTATTTAATTTCAAAGGGGCATAGTTGGTTATTCATAAATAAGGAACATAAATAGCAAATTTTATTTTGTTTTTTTTCCTATTTACCTTTCACTTGGTGATCGCCACTTTTCTTTTTTTTTTAAATCAATTTTTTTTTTGCTTATTGTTGCCTTGTTAAAATAGATAAGTATGAAGGAGATTGAGGAAAGGACAAAACCATGCAAGTACGGTTGTCACAAAGAGGAAGAGTGAGTCACAGGTGCTTGGAAATTTCTTTTTCGGAAGCATAAATCTGCAAGGTTCAGCACCTAGGA
This sequence comes from Arachis ipaensis, assembly GCF_000816755.2. Taxonomy (NCBI): domain Eukaryota; kingdom Viridiplantae; phylum Streptophyta; class Magnoliopsida; order Fabales; family Fabaceae; genus Arachis; species Arachis ipaensis. Next base: position 81,160,962 of record NC_029792.2, read on the forward strand.
GACCGAACTATATACCCAATGAAGAGGTGGTCTTTGTCCTCATCCTTCCTTACATGCACACCATTCATTCTAACCCTTTCAAAAGACATCCTGACCATCCAATCCTCATTAAAGTTTGCTATAAATAGCTTCACTTGGACCATGCTTCATAACTCAAGCTTTCACACTTCGTGCATTGAAAAAATTCAGCTTTTGTTTTCCTTAAAGATAAGTCCCAGTAACCGTGTTCTGTTTGCTCCAAACCATACTTGATCTCTTTGATTTCATATTATTTCTTCACCATTAGCCAAACTCTCACTCTACAAGTCACATCAGTCACTTTCCTCACCATCTCTCCTTCCCTATTTAATGGCTTCACCAAGTTCTAGAAGGAAAAAAGGGAAGCAACCAGTTGAAGCTGAACCACCCACCTATGATGACAAGAGATTTAAATCTCAATTTCATGAATCACGATATCATAGGTGGATGGAGGTGAAAGAAGTCATTCTAGAGATTGGTTTCAGATTGAAAGAAGGTGAATACCTCATCATAAGAAGAATAATCTTACAGAGAAGATGGAAACTCCTGTGTGAGCCTCTTACAGACATAAGTGCAACCATGATACGGGAGTTCTATGCAAATGCAATAAGGGCTAGCCAAACCAGCCCTCCCTACAAGAGCTATGTTAGGGGGTTGATGTGGACTTCAGCCCATCAGCAATCATGAGGGTCCTGCAAATAAGAGTAATACCTTTCGGAGAGTCCAGCTTTGATGAGTGAATGAATGGGTGAGAATGATCCTGATGAGCTAATAAATGGTTTATGTTTGGAAGGCAGAGACTGGGAAAGAGATTTAGATGGGGATCCAAGCCACTTGAGGAGGATTGATCTCATACCTGAGGCCAAAGGTTGGTATGAGATAGTGAGAAGATCTATACTCCCAACTGAAAATACTTCAGAGGATACAATAAAAAGAGCAATTCTGACATACTGCATACTCAAAGGAAGAGAAATCAATGTCCCACAACTCATAGAAGATAGCATCCGAGAGATGGCTGAGGATAGTAGTAAATCAAGCAGACTTGGTCACCTAAGTACCATTTTCTGGCTGTGCAATAGAGCAGGGGTGCTTTTTGAAAATGCAGATACAGATCGGGTAAAGTAAGGCAGAGGAATTACCAAGCAAAGGATGGAAGGTGCTACTGACATTGACACTCAGCAGGAGAGAAGACCCCAAGGAAGAAAGAGACCATAAATGGAAGAGGGACAAGCTTCTGGCGCAATGGACTTTAGCCAAATGCATTGAAGAAATGTCTCGGCAATATATGAGGGATAGGGAACAACAACAAGACAATACATGAGGGCTCAGGAGCAGCAAGAGAACTGGCAGCTGAAGATGATGGACCAGCAGAGAGAATTCCAAGCAAGATTTTTGGAGCAGCAAAGGGAACAATCTGGTCACTCTCAAGAATCATTCAACAAATTGAGCAAGAGAAGTACCTCCAAAATTTTTATCAATGGAAGAACATATACCACACAGCTGGAGAGCAGATGCACATAAACAGGATTGAGTATGATATAGAGACTCAAGCAAAGCTAAACTACCTAGTCTGTGGCATGCCAGTGGTGAATCGAGAGATCAAACCATTTATTAAGTGTCAGGAACTAGTAGACAAGTAAAGAACAAGAGTCCAGGGAAACATAAAAAGAATGGAACAAAGGTTGAAGGATGCTGGACTCTGGGATCAGATAGACCAGTCTTGGCCTCAGAGATGTCGTGCTGAAGAACAACAAGAAACAAAAATAAAGAGGAAGCAGGAGCAAAAGAAGAAAGGAGAGTCCAGCAAGGGAAATGAGCACAAAAATTAGAGGTGGTGGAGTTCCATTCATAATCTTAGTAAATAAGGAAGATGCACATCTGAAAAATGATATGCCTTCCAAATTTTCATGTTCTGCACTTTTATGTTTTTGAGCTTATATGTTCTGCATCTTTATGTTTTTGAATAAGTTTTTGTGTTCTGCATTGTTATGATAGTTTGCATATGCATCACTCACTTTACTTGAATTCATGTCTTGTTCCCCTCTGCATAAATAAGAGAAAATGTTGAAACAGAAGTGAAATTGTCCAATTTGATAGGGATGATAATAAAGTTCAGTGGTGGTAATTACTTGATTAGTTGGTAAGCTCAATAATAAAAGCTGCAAGATAGAATATCTCTTTCAAGTATAGACTTAGTTACAGTTATGGACCTTCAATTAATAAAGATCCTTTGAAAAAGAAAGAGTAAAAAGGGAAGGAAGAAAAGCCAAGAATTGGCACCAAAAATGAAAGAAACAAATAATAAAGCTAGACACCAATAGCTCAGACCTTAAGACACATGCCTGTGGTGCTATTGTATTAGGATCTACTTGAATTATTAGGTTTTGAGGAGTATTTTAAAGCTTGGTAACTTGGATTAACTAATTCGAGATTATCAACCGAAAATCCACCATCAAGAGCAACCTAATTACAAAGCATTTAGTAACCCAAAGAGGTGCTGGGCATCAATGTTCTTAAGAAGTATTGTGAGCCAAGTGTCTGTAGTGAAGAGGTATTGATAAAAAATTGAGTCAAAGAGCTGCTGCAACACTTGACACTGAGCTACAATTGAGAAATAAGTTTCTGAAGCAAAAGAAAGAAAGAAAAATCTAACAAGGATCAATAAAGAATAAGGTCTTATAGCAGCAACTCTAGTTAACACTCAAAGGGACATTTCACATTTGAAAGTTGATAATAATTGAGCTACATTCTATCTGCATAAAACCCTATGAACCAAATTCAATCACCTGCTAATAAGGACATATATGCTTATCTGTCTTCATTCCTTTTTCTCATGTTTTAGTGCTTGCTTGGGGACAAGCAAGATTTATGTTTGGTTTTGTGATGACAAGTCATCTTATGCTAGTTTTACTAGCAATTTTCATTTGTTTTCATTTGGTTTCATGCATTTCTTGCACAATAAGTAAGTGATTGGAGTGGAATTGTATGTTTATCTTGATTTAATCAAACATTAGTAATTTTGTAGAAAATCATGATATTTATGCAAGAATTAGGTGATTATTATAAATGATGCAAAACTTTAAAATTTTGGTGAGACTTTAATTGCATGTTTGATTGATTTCAGGTGGAAAAAATGAAGAGAAAGAGAGGCAGTGCAGAATAATGCTGCGCTTAAATGCAGAACGCAACATTCTCTTGCGACACGCACGCGTACAGGACGCTTACGCGTCGGGCAAGGACTTTTGAAGACCCACACGTACACGTGCATGACGCGTACGCATGGATGTGATCAGCGCTCATTTGCAAGGAAAGCACTACGTGATCTGAATGAGCGTTTTTGAGCAAGTTTCGAATTTGGAACTGAAGTTTTGCAACCGACGCGCACGCGTATATGACGTGCACGTGTCGATGGAGCATCTTGGATGAAGAACGCAAACGCGTGGGTGGCGCGGAAGATTGGAATTCACATTTTTCCATCCACGCGCACGCGCATAAGACGCGCACGCGTGGGGAGCGCTCATGGCGCGAACGTAGCACTCGTTTGAAGAACGCTATGAAGGACGCGTACACGTCGATGTGCAAAAACGCAAGGGACGCGCACACACAAGGGACGCGTACGCGTCGGTAAATGAACGCTGCACTCTCTTTCAGAACGCTACGTTCCCCTGGAGCTGCAACTAAGTACCAATCCTGACCCACTTCATCAGAGGCTGATAAACCTCGATTTCGGGGTTTATTTCGTGCTTGTGTTTGGAAGATTTATTCACTTTTTCCCACACTTATTCAACAAAATAGCATGGTTTTGTAATTCTCCCTTGAATTTTGCTTAAGTGTAAAAACATGCTTTTTAGGCCCTAATTTGGTGATTTTTGTTTCACTTTAATTCCATTCGATGCCTTGATGTGTTTGTTAAGTAATTCCAGGTTCATAAGGCAAGTATTGGATGGAAGAAATTAGGAGAAAAGCATGCGAAGTGGAGAATGCATGAAGAAACAAAGATTTGGAATGCACCAATGGACGCGCACGCGTACAAGGCGCGCACGCGCAAAAGTGGTTTCTTATAAGGACACGCACGCGTACATGCCGCTTCCGCGCGGGTTGGGAATCTGCCAGTGACGCGCACGCGCACATGGCGCGCGCGCCGATATTCTTATATGGCCCACTTAATGGCAAAACGCTGGGGGCGATTTCTGAGCTGCCCAGGCCCAAATCCAACTTGTTTCTGAGTGTATTTCATGCAGAATTGAAGTCCAAGCAAAGGGGGAGCAATTAGTTTTAGCCAACATGAGCCTTTAGTTAGTTTCTAGAGAGAGAAGCTCCCTCTTCTCTCTAGAATTAGGTCAGGTTAATTTTCATCTTAGATCTAGGTTTAATTACATGTTTTCATCTTGTTTCCTTTATAATTTCTTATTTCTATTCTCTCATTCTCATGTTCTGTAATGTTAATTTCTCTTTTATGTTCATAGATGCTCTTGTTGGATTTGATTTCCCTTCAATGCAATTTATGATTCATGTTCTTTTATTATTGACTTGCTTTATTGTTGTTTAATTCCATGAATTTGAATAGTGTAGATTTACATTCCTTGCAATTTGCTATGTTTCCCTTTTATGCCTTCTAAGTGTTTGACAAAATGCTTGGAAGGATGTTAGAGTAGATTTTGAGCATTCTTGGCTTGGAAAGAGTAATTGGGCAATCTTGAGTCATGTAAAACCCAACTCATGTTGGTGATCTAGAGTTGTTAGCTAATATTGTTTCCATTGACACTAATCTTTTGCTATTTTAATTAGTAAGTCGATTAGGACTTTTGGATTGAGATTAGCTAGTCTCATTAGACTTTCTCCCTATTTGTTGGAGTTGACGTAATGAGATAAATTCTTGTTTATATTTTTGACATGCTTAATTAATCTTGTTTGACATTCTCCCGATGTGTGAGTTAACTAAATGAGATGAATTAGTCATGCATGACTAGGATAGAAAGCCTATGATCTCAATCCATTGCCATGAATGTCTCTCTTTATTACTTGCTTTCTTTAATTATTTGCTCAATTTACTTTTCTTGTCTTTTTATTTTATTGCCCCTCTAATCAAACTAAACCCCTCTCTTTTTACCCCATCATAGCCAATACACAAGCACTCCATTGTATCCTAGGGAGACGACCCAGAGTCTAAATACTTCGATTATAAATTTATTGGGGTTTGTACTTGTGACAACCAATATTTTTGATTGAGAGGATTATTGATTGGTTTGGAAACTATACTTTACAATGAGACTCCATTAGATAAATTCTAAACCGTCAAGAGTCCGCTCATCAAAATGGCGCCGTTGCTAGGGAACCAATGGTGCTATGTTATTGGCTATTGTAAATATTGTGAATAGCTTTATCTTTGGTTTGTTTGTTGATTTTTGCTAGTTTTACGATTTAGTCTCCTTCATTTCTTATTGCTCTTTGTTTTTTATTTTCTACTTCACTATGAATTCTCACTTTGGCTATGAGTGTAGCTCAAACTATGTTGTAGGAAATGAAAGCCTCAATGAGGATGTGCATCAAGGAATTGGAGATCAAAGGTGGGAGGAGCCTCAGACATTTGATCAACCTCCATGGCAACAACCTCCGCCAATGCACTATGAAGAAGGGCCATTCTATGATGCATGTCAATCCACTGGCTATGGTGAACTCCCTTGTGACTTTCAAGAACCAACACCATATGCCTATGAGCCATATCCTCAATATAGCCACACGTCATGCTCACAAGCCTCATACCGCCATTTACCTCCACTTGACCATAACTCATACACACCATATCAACCACCGTTAGAATCACATGTAGAACAACCACCATCCCAATACCAATACTCTCAAGAACCACAAATTCCACATACACCACCTCAAGAACTCCACCAATTTAAACCACCTTCCGATTACGAAAATCTCTCCCTAACCGATGAATTCTCTCTTCCAACACCATCTCCTGACGAAGCCTTCATGTTAGAACTGAGAGACCTTGAATCTCAAATTTCAAGGCGACAAGAGAAGGATGAAACTAAGTTTAAGGAGTTAAGAGTAAGGGTGGCCAGCATAGTAGAAGCCGTGGGTCACCTAACATCTCACCTAAGCTCATGCGCCATAAGTACGCCCATTGTTGAATGTGGAGAGACAACCAAGGAGTCCCGTGAGGATGTGAACTGGAAGCTCCATGGTGAGGAGGGAGAATTGAGGCCAGAAGGATAACAAGAGGAGAAGATAGAGATAACTGCACATGAGGAAGTAGTGGATGGATGTTTAGGATACGTTGAGCACATAAAGGAATCTCGGATCGAAGAACTCTCTTCCAAGAAGCTTGGAGGGGATGTTGCAGAAAAGAGTAATGTTGCGGAAGTAAATAAAAAGTTGGAGGAAACTGATCAAGAAGTGGATTCCATCACTAGTGATTTTTTGCCCACCTTGATCAATCCCCTTCACGATCCTGTTGAACCTTCCCCCAGTAGATTGGAAAACAAAGTTGAGGAGGACGTACGATCTCCAAGGCCTAGTGCGAGTGAAGAACTGGGAGAAGTATTCCAAGCAACAAACGCCCCTATTTATGATGATTCCGAATCAACATATGATCCTTTCGAGTTTGAAGAATCCTTCCCCGAATTGTCTGGATTCGATGATGTGGTAGATTTTACTTTGCCTCCTATCTATTATGAGAGTGATGGGGAAGAAATAGAAGAAATTGGTGAAAAGGAATGTGAACTTGAGGAAGCTTGGCATGAGGAGGAATTCGAAGAAGCTCGCCAAGTGGTGGAAACCTCTAGAAGAGGATGGACGGGAGTAGAGCATGCTTTATCAAGATCTTTGGGAACTCCTCCACCTAGTTCGTCATCCAATCTTCTGCTTGAGTGGGTAAAACTTCTAACTCTCAGCTTTATAATCCCACTTGAGTATAGTTTGCTTGAAACGGATGGCCAACTTAGGGCGCTTTGTGGAATTAAGCGAAAGAGGAGGATGTTTAGTGGTTGGCGTTCTAAATCTAGGCTCATTATGGTGGGAAGCTCGAAATTAGAGAGCATGGATTGGTGCAATGCTAAATTAAAGGGGTCTAGGAGAGTAGTTTGGTGCTTCCGTGAGAATTCTGTTTTCTCGTCACCCGGACAAAGTCAAGGCAATCAACTAGAAGATGGGTGCGAGGACAAGATATGGGATCCTGGATTATCCTATGACAGTCGTTTTCGGGAGCTTAAGTCTTGGAGAGAACCTCACCAAAGCTTCATGAAGAAGGTTGGAACTTCTGACAACCGATTGAAGGACAAGCACTTTTGGAGGTTCAAGGATGGATACAAGCATAAGCCACCTTGATAAGAAGCCTCCCGATGTCCAACTTAAGGACTTAAACTAAAAGTGCATGGTGGGAGACACCCCACCATGGTAAACTCTTTCCATTCTCTTGTAGATATAATGAATGAATGAATCGGGTTCCATTGTATATAGCTTCTTTACTTCTTGGTACATTTCTCTTTGTTTACTAAGGTGCTTATGCATTTTGTGCTTTAATGAGGGATGAATCTTTGAATTGGGTTTTTGCTTAAATTACAAGTTTTCTCAAGTTGTTTGAAAATTGGCGCCACCGCGACCACCATTGTCGCCGGCGCGAGCTCAGCTGTGCCACCAGACCGCCGCGCTGCTCTGGTCGATTCTCTCCCTCTTCATCTCACTTCACCTTCCTCTCCTTTTTCTCGTTTAATCTCTGCACCCAGGTTCTCACCCCCTGTCCTGCTTCTTCTTTTGAATTTTTACTGTAATTGCATTAGTGCAGTTAGAATCAGCTTAATTAGATTAGTTAGTTAGTTTAGTTTGAATTAGGTAGTTAGCGAATCTGGGCTGAGTAGTGGATTTAGATTTTTTTGAATTTTTACTGCTCTGTGGAATTTCTCTTTTTCATTGATTTGTTCTGTGCTCAATTGATATGTGTGCTGTATTGTACGCCATGATTTTTGATCAATGTTTTGAGAAAGAATGCTTACTGGCTGAGTAAATTCATACTGATTGCTGCTGTTTGTGCTGCATTATTGGCTTGTTTACCCATTCATATAAATTCTTACATGATTTCTGTGCCTCTGATTCTTTAATGAGTTCGTATGGAATTTGCTGTAACTGTTTAAAATTGGGGATTAGCCAATTTGCTGCTGAAATACTGCCGAATTTTTCTTAACCTTAATTCTTGAATTAACAATGTTTTGATTGGATTAACAAACTTCTGTTTGATGATTTCTGTGTCAAATAGAATTTTGAAAACTCCTTAAGAACAAATCCTTTGGTCATGCTGTCCATATTCTTGCTTGTTTGGTCATGCTGATTTGCTTCTATGTATTGCATGGTTAAGCAAGCTCTTTGATTGGCCATTGCTTGTAAATCTTTTAAGGTTTCATGCCTCTTTTACATTGATACACAAGTTGAAAATTTTCAATCTGTGTGGCTGACTTAATTCACTTTACTCATGCGTAATTTACATTAAACCTCATAGACCACAAGGTTTTCCACTCTTCTCTCAACTTGTAACTTTGATGCATCATTGAATTTAGTGTTGAATGCTTCTTGATTGATTTATTCCCTAATGAACTGGTTCTACCAACACATATTCATATGATTCTAGTGATCTTTACATTGATTGGTGACTTGTTTTCATATTAGTTGCTTTCTAGCAATATTATATTTTATCTCTATTTTTCAGGATGTCGGATAAAGGAAAAGCCATAGCCACCACTTCCAAAAAGAAGAAGTGCTCCAAGACCTCCACCCCCTCAATATATGCTAACTATGCAAAGAACCAGCTGAATGATGAAGATATAGAAAATCAGTCACTTCCATCCACTGATTCAATCAAATTCCCCAACCTCTACTGCGAGCTACGCTTCTCCCGTTATACAAAGAAAAACTTGAACATTGAGAAGAAGCTGAATCTTCCCAATGACGTGAGGCGTGCTATAAACTCCCGTATTTCAGAGTTGGGATTGGATTTTGTTGATAGGGACCTAGGAAGGATCAACATCTCATGGGTTAAGGAGTTTGATGACAAGTCATCTTAGCCTAGTTTCACTAGTCTTTTTCCTTTGTTTTCATTTAGTTTTATGCACTTTCTTAAGCCACAAGTAAGCCAATTGGGTGGAATTTCATGTTTCCTTAGATTCAATCAACTATGGATGAATTGATGCATTTTCATGAGTTTTATACCATAATTGCTTATATGACAAGAAAAAGAATAACTCTCATGATTAGAGCATAGCTTTGATGCAATTGTTGGTTGATGATAGGTAGAAGAAAGCTTGGAAGAAGGTTGAGGAAAAGGGTGATAGCAAGAGGCAAGAGGAAGGACTCACGTTTGAGCCAAAGTTTGCCTCAAACTTGGGCTCAAACGTGAGGAAGAGTGCAACCACACCCTGGAGAAGAGCCAACGTTTGCGCCAACGTTTGCCTCAAATGTTGAGGCAAACATTGGCTGAAGAAGGAGCAAGGGAGGGCAACATTTGCGCCAACGTTTGCCTCAAACGTGAGGTCAAATGTTGGCGCCAAAAAGAAGAGAAAGAGCACTCCTGGGCATGGCAACGTTTGAGCCAACGTTTGCCTCAAACGTGAGGTCAAACGTTGGCTACATTTTGGCAAGGAAGAGCAAGCAAAAGCACCCCTGAAGCAAGCCAACGTTTGCCTCAAACATGAGGTCAAACATTGGCGCCATTTTAGCATGAAGAAGAGTCCATGATTTATGAGTTAATTGAGCCACATTTGCGCCAACGTTTGCCTCAAACGTTGGGCCAAATGTTGGCCAAAAAGAGAGCATGGGGAGATCCACGTTTGAGCTCACGTTTGACCTCAAACGTTGAGCCAAACGTGGATGACAGCATCTTGGCCTAGCTGCATAATTTTACACAAGTGACGTTTGAGTCAACGTTTGCCTCAAACGTTGACTCAAACGTGAATGGTTCATGGCCCGGTTCACTAATGGATTTCTTCCCAACACCAAGAGCAATCAACAGAGGCTACTATCAACCCAATTCTATCAAGACTAAAGGCCCAATTCAAGGCTTAATGATCATTTGAAGAAAGTGTATAAATAGCTTAGGATTTGAAGTTTTAGGGAGCTTTTTCTTTTAGAGTTTTCTTTAAGAGTTTTCATAGTATTCACAGTAGAGAACTTTTAGGTTTTGAGCTATTTGGAGATTTTGAGTCTTGGGTGTTGAAGAATTGAGAAAATTCTGTCTCAATTTCACCTTGAGATCTCTTTCTGTTTCTTTTACTGCACCATTGGAGAATTGAGATTTGAATCCAAGTTTTCTTCTGTTTTGATTTTTAATCTCTTGCAATTGAATTCTAAATTTGGATCTAAGAAGGCAGTGAGATCTAGACTTGGTTATCTAGTCTCTTAAGTCCTGAGATCTACATCTTTCAATTTCAATTTCCTTGTTTCGTTGCTACACCAAGTTTATTTTTATTTTCATTTGAGATCCAGTTTAATTGAATCCATCTTTTACATTTCTGTTTGTTGAATTTTACTTTTCCCTGTTTAATTTCTGCAAATCCACTTCCCAATTCCCTTTATAATTCAAGCAATTTACATTTCTTGCACTTTAAGATTCTGCAATTTACATTTCTTGCGTTCTAAGTTTCTGCCATTTAATTTCTTGTTCTTTAAGATTCAGCTCTTTTTCTTTTTGTTCCCTTTAATTTCCTGCAAATCACCCACTCCCCTTTACATTCTATGCAATTTAATTCCTTCCAACACAATTTCACATAATCAACACTTGTTTGCTTGACTAATTCAACCACTAAACTAAAATTGCTCAATCCTTCAATCCTTGTGGGATCGACCTCACTCACGTGAGTTATTATTACTTGATGCGACCTGGTACACTTGCCGGTGAGTTTTGTGTCGGATCGTTTTCTGCACATCAGAGTTCTACTGTAACTTCTTCCGAGTAAACTTGGAATCAGTGCACGTAAGGGGTAGAGAAATTATGATCACTGAAGAGGCCATAGCGGATGCACTGCTTTGCAGAGTTGGTACTCCTGAGACTTGTGCCTATCAGTAGGCAGATGTGGCTATCCTTTCCATGACCTTTGACTATGAGGCGCTTAAGCGCGTGATTGCTACACCAGATGCTCCTTGGGTGATGGATGCGAACAACAAGAAGCCCAAGGGGATGTTATTTGCATATCTGACTAGGGAGGCTAGGACCTGGCAGCAGATCTTCGCCCACTACGTCCTGCCTACCACTCACTTCTCAGAGATCCCGATGGATATGCTGACTCTGATTGGGTGTGTCATGGAAGGGAAAGAAGTGTATTTCCCATGGCTGATTAAGCATAGCATGTGGAGAGCTCATATCCACGGCTTGCTACCGTTTCCTACGCTGGTTACCAGCTTGGCTGAGCTGGCTGATGTCCCGTGGGAGGACGATGATGCGACACCACCACCCCCAGATGACGACGATAAGGAAGTTACTATTCCATGGGGTGGATGGGTGCATGAGAAGCCCTCGACCAGACGTCGTTCTCGGGCTAGAGCTGCAGTTGAGGCAGCAGGACCTTATTCCTCCACGGCGGCAGCAGCATCCTTACCACCACCACCAGCACCTGAGCTGACTTATCTGTTGGTGCAGCACCTTCTTCGCTTCATGGTGCGCTTCGAGCGTCGTTTGCATCACAGGGCATTGAGCTTCCTCCACTTCCAGAGTCTCCCACTTCTGATGAGCAGGATCAGGAGGAGGAGCATACTGAGGAGCCGACACAGCAGGAGGCACCACTAGAGACGCAGGCCACCACTGGGGTCCAGCGTGACATCCCGGAGCCACAGCCAGTACTTGAGCCACAACTAGTGCCACCTCCAGTTCCACAGCCCGAGCCTGAGCATGAGCCACAGCCTGGTGCGATTGTTGACCCCCATCCCGAGCTTCAGTAGCAGCATCGAGGACGATGCTTAATTGTAAAGTGTAGGGAGGTCACCGCTCGTAACCGGTGTTTGCATTCATATGGTGAATTTTCAGACTTTTATTTTTATTCGCTACTACTCTATTTTGTTTTATGCCGCACTCTATGTTTTAGGTCATTTTGGGATTACTGTACATATTTATGCCGTTGTAGATACTCTTATTTTGGTTGTTGCACACTCTTAGTATATATATATTTTGCATCTTGGTTGTGTTTTGCATCCTAGTTGTTGATTGTGATTAGAAAATTAATGGATTACTAAAAATCTAGTTAACCCTTTCTATGAGGAATGTGTTTTGATCGAAAGAGGCAAACTAGAAAATTTTTTTTAATCACAATATTGCATTGGAATAAGCTTAATTAATATGATGAAAATTTCCAAGAAACTCATTTTTAGAACACTACCCCAATTGGTTGAAATTTTTTTTAGAACTTGCTTGAGTTATATATGTTGTGGATCATATTTTGAGCTAAGAACACAAGCATGTGAGTTTTGAGCCTAATTGTATGGTTACATCATATAACCACTTATTTTCATTCTTGTGTGCATTATTCTCTTCCTATGATTGTAATCCTTGATTTGTTTGAATCTTTATGTCCATTATTTTGTGTATACATGCATTTATATGATTGAGGCCATTGTTCATATAGCTCACTTACCCAAATAGCCAACCTTTTATCTCCCATTGTTAGCCAATTTTGAGCCTATGCTTAACCCACTTATTCTTAAATGTTAGCACATTACAAGCCTAAGTGAAAAACAATAAATATCCCTTAGTTTGGATCTTTGATTACCTTAGACTAGTGAGAGTGCTCATTAATTGATTTTGGGGGAGTTGAAAACATTGGGTAGAGATAAAAGTGTATTTTTGTGTTTTGTTGAAAAATCTTGGGAATTGGGTACATACTCATGTATCAATCATGTTTACACCATACACATTAATGTTCTTATATATATTTTAGTTTAAAAAAAATATTTTTGCAATAAAAAGGGGACAAAATACCCCAAAGTGAAGTTCAATAAAAGTCAATGCATATGTGTGATGATTAAAAAGAGAAGACATGAGTGTGTGAGAAAAGTGAAGAATGGGTAGTTAGGTTTGTTTAGAATTGTTTAGGTTGTCATAGGTGGTGCACGAAATTGTAATCTCAGGCAACGACGCCAGAAACTCTGTACGCATGTCTTAATAAATCGTTTTTCATTCACAACTTCGATACAACTAACCAGCAAGTGCACTGGGTCGTCCAAGTAATAAACCTTACGTGAGTAAGGGTCGATCCCACGGAGATTATTGGTATGAAGCAAGCTATGGTCACCTTGTAAATCTCAGTCAGGCGGATATAAAATAGTTATGGAGTTTTCAAACATAAATAATAAATAGATAGAAAATAAGGATAGAAACACTTATGTATATCATTGGTGAGAATTTCAGATAAGTGTATAGAGATGCTTTCGTTCCTCTGAAACCTCTGCTTTCCTGCTGTCTTCATCCAATCAGTCTTACTCCTTTCCATGGCTGGCTTTATGTAAGGACATCACTGTTGTCAATGGCTACTTTTTATCCTCTCTGGAAATTGGTCCGATGCGCTGTCACTGCATGGCTAATCGTCTGGAGGCATCACCCTTGTCAATGGCTGCATCCCATCCTCTTGTGAAAATGGTCCAAATGCTCTGTCACAGCACGGCTAATCATCTGAGGTTCTCGATCATACTGGAATAGGATTCACCCTCCTTTTGCGTCTGTCACTACGCCTAGCACTCGCGAGTTTGAAGTTCGTCACAGTCATTCAATCCCAGAGTCCTCGATTCTCCTAGTTCAGTATGATGATTCATGAACACAGCTATTTTATGAGTCTTGGCCGTGGCCCTAAGCACTTTGTTTTCTAGTATTACCACCGGATACATAAATGCCACAGACACATAATTGGGTGAACCTTTTCAGATTGTGACTCAGCTTTGCTAAAGTCCCCAATTAGAGGTGTCCAGGGTTCTTAAGCACACTCTTCTTTTGCTTTGGACCTTGACTTTAACCGCTCAGTCTCAAGTTTTCACTTGACACCTTCACGCCACAAGCACATGGTTAGGGACAGCTTGGTTTAGCCGCTTAGGCCAGGATTTTATTCCTTTAGGCCCTCCTATCCACTGATGCTCAAAACCTTGGGATCCTTTTTATTTACCCTTGTCTTTTGGTTTTAAGGGTTATTGGCTTTTTTCTCTTGCCTCTTGGTTTTAAGAGCTTTTGGCTTTTTCTGCTTGCTTTTTCTCTTTTTTTTTCGCCATTTTTTTCTGCAAGCTTTATTCTTTTGCTGCATTTTCTTGCTTCAAGAATCATTTTTATGATTTTTCAGATTATCAAATAACATGTCTCCTTATCATCATTCTTTCAAGAGCCAACATATTTAACATTCTAAAACAACAACTTCAAAAGACATATGCACTGTTCAGGCATTTATTCAGAAAACAAGAAGCATTGTCACCGCATCAATATAATTAAACTAAGTTCAAAGATAAATTCGAAACTCATGTACTTCTTGTTCTTTTGAATTAAAACATTTTTCAT